>NW_027423063.1:60000-133455 GCF_048934315.1 Petromyzon marinus | reverse complement strand
ATACAACACTCCCCCCTATACAACACTCCCCACTATTCAACACTCCCCCCTATACAACACTCCCCCCTATACAATCACTCCCCCCCTATTCAAACACTCCCCTCCCTATACAACACTCCCCCCTATACAACACTCCCCCCCTATACAACACTCCCCCCTATACAAACACTCCCCCCTATACAACACTCCCCCCCTATACAACACTCCCCCCTATACAACACTCCCCCCCTATACAACACCCCCCCCTATACAACACTCCCCCCTATACAACACTCCCCCCCTATACAACACTCCCCCCTATACAACACTCCCCCCTATACAACACTCCCCCCCTATACACACTCCCCCCTATACAACACTCCCCCCCTATACAACACTCCCCCCCTATACAACACTCCCCCCCTATACAACACTCCCCCCTATACAACACTCCCCCCTATACAACACTCCCCCCCTATACAACACTCCCCCCCTATACAACACTCCCCCCTATACAACACTCCCCCCCTATACAACACTCCCCCCTATACAACACTCCCCCCTATACAATCCTCCCCCCTATACACCCCCCCCCTATACAACACCCCCCTCCCTATACAACACTCCCCCCTATACAACACTCCCCCCTATACAACACTCCCCCCCATACAACACCCCCCCCTATACAACACTCCCCCCCTATACAACACTCCCCCCTATACAACACTCCCCCCTATACAACACTCCCCCCATACACCACTCCCCCCCTAAAACCTCCCCCCTATACAACACTCCCCCCTATACAACACTCCCCCCCTATACAACACTCCCCCCTATACAACACTCCCCCCTATACAACACTCGCCCCCTATACAACTCTCCCCCCCCTATACAACACTCCCCCACTATACAACACTCCCCCCTATACAACACTCCCCCCTATACAATACTCCCCCCTATACAACACTCCCCCCCTATACAACACTCCCCCCTATACAACACTCCCCCCTATACAACACTCCCCCCCCTATACAACACTCCCCCCTATACACCACCCCCCCCTATACAACACTCCCCCCCTATACAACACTCCCCCCTATACAACACTCCCCCCCTATACAATACTCCCCCCTATACAACACTCCCCCCTATACAACACTCCCCCCCTATACAACACTCCCCCCCTATACAACACTCCCCCCTATACAACACTCCCCCCCTATACAACACTCCCCCCTATACAACACTCCCCCCCTATACACCACTCACCGCCCCCAATGTGCGTTGATTTGGAGCCCCTCCGGCCCGCCTTGTCTCTACCTCATCGCTCAACATCATCCACCGCTCACTTCCTCACCCACCTCCCCGTTGTTAACTCCATGCCGATGTAACCCCCCACACTCACAGCGGAGATCCTGGATCCATCTACGCATCCATACCCACCCCGTCAGTGTTCACCGTCATCAGCATTGAGCTACCCCCGTAGTGTATAGTGTAGTGTATAGTGTAGTGTATAGTGTAGTGTATAGTGTAGATTGTAGTTTATAGTGTAGTGTATAGTAGTGTGTAGTGTATAGTAGTGTATAGTATAGTATATAGTGTAGTGTATAATGTAGTGTATATTGTAGTTCATAGTGTAGTGTATAGTAGTATAGTGTAGTGTAAATTGTAGTGTATAGTAGTGTAGTGTATAGTGTAGTGTAAATTGTAGTGTATAGTAGTGTAGTGTATATTCTAGTTTATAGTGTAGTGTATAGTAGTGTGTAGTGTATAGTAGTGTAGTTTAGTAGTGTATAGTGTAGTTTAGTAGTGTATAGTATATAGTGTAGTGTATAATGTAGTGTATATTGTAGTTTATAGTGTATAGTAGTGTATTGTATAGTGTAGTGTAAATTGTAGTGTAGTGTATAGTGTAGTGTAAATTGTAGTGTATAGTAGTGTATAGTGTAGTAGTGTATAGTGTAGTAGTGTATAGTGTAGTAGTAGTGTATAGTGTAGTAGTAGTGTATAGTGTAGTAGTGTATAGTGTAGTGTAGTAGTGTATAGTAGTGTATAGTGCAGTGTATAGCGTAGTGTGTAGTGTATAGTGTAGTGTATAGTGTAGTGTAGTAGTGTATAGTGCAGTATATAGTGTAGTGTATAGTGTAGTGTAGCATGTATAACTTATTTTGCACCGTACGTAGCCCACTGCGGTCATCGGAGGTGTTGAGCGGTGCAATCACAACAAACCAAACAACAAACGTCATCAACTCCGGCAGTTTAAAGCGGCTATATATTTATTTTATTCATTCATTATTCAAATCATCACCTTTTTTTCTCGTATAATTGCAGTAACAATACGATAACGATCACATCATCATTTTCCTTTGAGCATGCTCCGTTCGATAACCAGTGGTGGGTGGGTGGGTGGTGGGTGGTTGGGTGGGCAAACGTCGCGTCTGTGTGGGGCACCCCAAGCAAGGCCGCACACCCCCCCCCACCTACCCCCCCACCTCGCCTAGCTCTCCCCGACCGCCCCGGAGGCCACCGAGCTGGGCCGGGCGTGGCCAGGCAAGTAGGCCTCAACCTCGCCCCCAGGCCCCTGCCCTCCGCTCGCCTCCTATAGGTCGAGGAGGAGGTGGGCGGAGACTTGGGACCTCGCGGTGGGCGGGGCCGCCGGGCGCAACGCTCGTCCCTGATTGGCCAGCATGCCGCCGGCGGGGGCGGGGCCAATGTCCATGCGCTCGGTGGCAGGGGTTGGCGGTGACGTCATCGGCAGTGACGTCTCCATGGCGGAGAAGTTGGAGGATGACGTCATCATCGTCGTCATCAGGGGGAGCCTCACGGGGCTGGGGGGAGGGGCAGATTGTGTTGTGAGTGTGTAGGGGGTGTGTAGTGTTGTGTGTAGTGTAGGGGGTGTGTAGTGTGAGTGTGTAGGGGGTGTGTAGTGTATAGTGTAGTGTGTGGTGTAGTGTAGTGTGTGTGTAAGGGGTGTGTAGTGTGTAGTGTAGTGTGGTGTGTAGTATATAGTGTGTGTAGTGTATAGTGTAGTGTGTGTAGTGTGTGGTGTGTAGTGTGTCGTGTAGTGTGTGTGGAGTGTGTCGTGTAGTGTGTGTGGAGTGTATAGTGTAGTGTAGTGTGTAGTGTGTGTAGGGGGTGTGTAGTGTAGTGTGTGTTTAGTGTGTGTGTAGTGTGGTGTGTAGGGGGTGTGTAGTGTGTAGTGTAGTGTGTGTGTGTAGTGTAGTGTGGTGTGTAGTGTGTGTAGTGTAGTGTGTAGTGTAGTGTGAGTGTGTAGGGGGGGTGTAGGGGGTGTGTAGTGTGTGTAGTGTAGTGTGTGTGGTGTGTAGTGTGAGTGTGTAGTGTAGTGAGTGTGTAGTGTGTGTGTAGTGTGGTGTGGTGTGTGTAGTGTGGTGTGGTGTGTGTAGTGTAGTGTGTGTGTAGTGTAGTGTGTAGTGTAGTGTGTAGTGTAGTGTGTGGTGTAGTGTAGTGTGGTGTGTGTGTGAGTGTAGTGTATAGTGTAGTGTGTGTGTAGTGTGGTGTGTGTAGTGTGGGTGTGTGTAGTGTAGGGTGTGTACCGTGTAGTGAGAGTGTGTGTGGTGTAGTGTAGTGAGAGTGTGTGTGTGTTGGGTGTGTACTGTGTGTAGTGTAGTATGTGTAGGGTGTCGTTTAGTGTGGGTGTGTGAGTGTGTGTAGGGTGTGTACTGTGTGTGGTGTAGCGTAGTGAGAGTGTGTGTGGTGTGGGTGTGTGAGTGTGGTGTGGGTGTGTGTAGTGTAGAGTGTGAGTGGTGTGTAGTGTAGTGTGGTGTGTGTAGTGTGGTGTGTGTGTAGGGTGTGTAGTATGTGTAGGGTGTAGTGTAGTGTAGGTGTGCACTGTGTGTAGGGGGTGTGGTGTAGTGAGTATGTGTAGTGTGTGTAGGGTGTAATATGTGTAGTGTGTGTAGGGTGTAGTGTGTGTAGTGTGGGGTGTAGTGTGTGTAGTGTGAGTGTGTGTGTAGGGTGTAGTGTGTGTAGTGTGTATAGTGTGGGGTGTGAGTGTGTGTGTAGAGTGTAGTATGTGTAGTGTGTGTGTGTAGTATGTGTAGTGTGTGTAGTGTGAGTGTGTGTGTAGGGTGTAGTGTGTGTAGTGTGTATAGTGTGGGGTGTGAGTGTGTGTGTAGAGTGTAGTATGTGTAGTGTGTGTAGTGTGGGGTGTGTTGGTTGTAGTGTGCGTAGTGTGGGTGTGTGTGTAGGGTGTAGTGTGTGTAGGGTGTAGTGTGTGTAGTGTGAGTGTGTGTAGGGTGTAGTATGTGTAGTGTGTGTAGTGTGGGGTGTGTTGGGTGTAGTGTGTGTAGTGTGGGGTGTGTTGGTTGTAGTGTGTGTAGTGAGTGTGTGTGTAGGGTGTAGTGTGTGTAGTGTGAGTGTGTGTGTAGGGTGTAGTGTGTGTAGTGTGAGTGTGTGTAGTGTGTGTAGGGTGTAGTATGTGTAGTGTGTGTAGTGTTGGGTGTAGTGTGTGTAGTGTGAGTGTGTGTGTAGGGTGTAGTGTGTGTAGTGTGAGTGTGTGTGTAGGGTGTAGTGTGTGTAGTGTGAGTGTGTGTAGTGTGTGTAGGGTGTAGTATGTGTAGTGTGTGTAGTGTTGGGTGTAGTGTGTGTAGTGTGAGTGTGTGTGTAGGGTGTAGTATGTGTAGTGTGTGTAGTGTTGGGTGTAGTGTGTGTAGTGTGAGTGTGTGTGTAGGGTGTAGTGTGTGTAGTGTGAGTGTGTGTGGTGTGTGTAGTGAGTGTGTGTGTAGGGTGTAGTGTGTGTAGTGTGAGTGTGTGTGTAGGGTGTAGTGTGTGTAGTGTGAGTGTGTGTAGTGTGTGTAGGGTGTAGTATGTGTAGTGTGTGTAGTGTTGGGTGTAGTGTGTGTAGTGTGAGTGTGTGTGTGTAGGGTGTAGTATGTGTAGTGTGTGTAGTGTTGGGTGTAGTGTGTGTAGTGTGAGTGTGTGTGTAGGGTGTAGTGTGTGTAGTGTGAGTGTGTGTGGTGTGTGTAGTGAGTGTGTGTGTAGGGTGTGTGTAGGGTGTAGTGGGTGTAGTGTGTGTAGTGTGTGTGTAGGGTGTAGTATGTGTAGGGTGTAGTGTGTGTAGTGTGTGTAGTGTTGGGTGTAATGTGTGTAGTGTGTGAGTGTGTGTGAGTGTGTGTGTAGGGTGTAGTATGTGTAGTGTCTGTAGTGTGGGGTGTAGTGTGCTTAGCGTGTGCTTAGCGTGTGCTTAGCGTGTGCTTAGCGTGTGCGTAGCCACACACCTGACGGGCGTGCGAGGGCTGACCATGAGTTTCCGTGGCGACCGCGATTTGGGGTCGCACAGAAACCTCTCACGCACCGTGTCCATCACGGACGGAGCCACGTACGTGAAGCCCTGCAGTACACACATACAGTACACATACAGTACATACAGTACACACACAGTACACACACAGTACACATACAGTACACACACAGAAACCTCTCACGCACCGTGTCCATCACGGACGGAGCCACGTACGTGAAGCCCTGCAGTACACACATACAGTACACATACAGTACATACAGTACACACACAGTACACACACAGTACACATACAGTACACACACAGTACACACACAGAAACCTCTCACGCACCGTGTCCATCACGGACGGAGCCACGTACGTGAAGCCCTGCAGTACACACAGTACATACAGTACACACACAGTACATACAGTACACACACAGTACACATACAGTACACACACAGTACACACACAGAAACCTCTCACGCACCGTGTCCATCACGGACGGAGCCACGTACGTGAAGCCCTGCAGTACACACAGTACATACAGTACACACACAGTACATACAGTACACACACAGTACACATACAGTACACACACAGTACACACACAGAAACCTCTCACGCACCGTGTCCATCACGGACGGAGCCACGTACGTGAAGCCCTGCAGTACACACAGTACATACAGTACACACACAGTACATACAGTACACACACAGTACACATACAGTACACACACAGTACACACACAGAAACCTCTCACGCACCGTGTCCATCACGGACGGAGCCACGTACGTGAAGCCCTGCAGTACACACAGTACATACAGTACACACACAGTACATACAGTACACACACAGTACACATACAGTACACACACAGTACACACACAGAAACCTCTCACGCACCGTGTCCATCACGGACGGAGCCACGTACGTGAAGCCCTGCAGTACACACACACAGTACATACAGTACACATACAGTACACATACAGTACACACAGTACATACAGTACACACAGTACACACACAGTACATACAGTACACACAGTACACATACAGTACACACACAGTACACACACAGTACATACAGTACACACACAGAAACCTCTCACGCACCGTGTCCATCACGGACGGAGCCACGTACGTGAAGCCCTGCAGTACACACAGTACATACAGTACACACACAGTACATACAGTACACACACAGTACACATACAGTACAAACACAGTACACACACAGAAACCTCTCACGCACCGTGTCCATCACGGACGGAGCCACGTACGTGAAGCCCTGCAGTACACACAGTACATACAGTACACACACAGTACATACAGTACACACACAGTACACATACAGTACACACACAGAAACCTCTCACGCACCGTGTCCATCACGGACGGAGCCACGTACGTGAAGCCCTGCAGTACACACAGTACATACAGTACACACACAGTACATACAGTACACACACAGTACACATACAGTACAAACACAGTACACACACAGAAACCTCTCACGCACCGTGTCCATCACGGACGGAGCCACGTACGTGAAGCCCTGCAGTACACACACACAGTACATACAGTACACATACAGTACACATACAGTACACACAGTACATACAGGACACACACAGTACACACACAGTACATACAGTACACACAGTACACATACAGTACACATACAGTACACACACAGAAACCTCTCACGCACCGTGTCCATCACGGACGGAGCCACGTACGTGAAGCCCTGCAGTACACACACACAGTACATACAGTACATACAGTACACACAGTACACATACAGTACATACAGTGCGCACACAGTACACACAGTACATACAGTACACACACAGAAACCTCTCACGCACAGTGTCCATCACGGACGGAGCCACGTACGTCAAGCCCTGCAGTACACACACACAGTACATACAGTACACACAGTACACACACAGTACATACAATACACACACAGTACATACAGCACACACAGTACATACAGTACACACAGCACACACAGTACACACACAGTACATACAGTGCATACAGCGCACACACACAGTACACACAGCGCACACACAGTACATACAGCACACACAGTGCGCACACAGTACATGCAGTGCACACACGGTACATACAGTACATACCGTGCGTGCAGTGAATACAGTGCATACAGTGCGTGCACAGTACATACAGTACACACAGTGCGCACACAGTACATACGGTACACACACAGTGCACACACAGTGCATACACAGTACATACAGTACATACAGTACACACACAGTATACACAGCACACACAGTACACACACAGCACACACAGTACACACACAGCACACACAGTACACATACAGTACACACAGTACACACACAGTACACACAGTACATACAGTACACACACAGTACACACACACAGTACACACACAGTACACACACAGTACATACAGCACACACACAGTACACACACAGTACACACAGTGCACACAGTACACACAGTACACACACACACAGTGCACAGAGTATATACAGTACATACAGTGCACACACAGTACATACACAGTACGTACAGTACACACAGTACACACACAGTACACACAGTACACACACAGTACATACACACAGTACACACACAGTACACACACAGTACATACAGTACACACACCCACAGTACACACAGTACACACACACAGTACATACAGTACACACACAGTACACACAGTACACACAGTACATGCAGTACACACAGTACACACACAGTACACACAGTACACACACAGTACACACAGTACACACACAGTACATACAGTACACACAGTACATACAGTACACACAGTACATACAGTACGCACACAGTACACACACAGTACATACAGTACACACACACTACACACAGTACATACAGTACACACACAGCACACACACAGTACACACAATACACACACAGTACACACACACAGTACACACACCCACAGTACACACAGTACACAGTACACACACACAGTACACACACTACACACACAGTACACACACACAGTATACACAGTACACACACACTACACACACACAGTACACACACAGTACACACACACAGTACACACACACTACACACACAGAGTACACACAGTACACACACACACAGTACACACACACACACAGTACACACACAGTACAGAGTACACACACAGTATACACACACAGTACACACACACAGTACACACACACACAGTACACACACACAGTACACAGTACACACACGGTACACACACAGTACACACACGGTACACACACACAGTACACACACAGTACACACACACAGTACACACACAGTACACACACAGTACAGAGTACACACACAGTACACACACAGTACACACACACAGTACACACACACACACTACACACACACACTACACACACACAGTACACACACAGTACACACACACAGTACACACACAGTACACACACACAGTACACACACAGTACACAGTGCACACACAGTACACACACACACACAGTGCACACACACACACAGTGCACACACACACACGTACACACACACACAGTACACACAGTACACACACAGTACACACACACACAGTGCACAGAGTATATACAGTACATAGTGCACACACAGTACATACACAGTACATACAGTACACACAGTACACACACAGTACACACAGTACACACACACAGTACATACACACAGTACACACACAGTACACACACAGTACATACAGTACACACACCCACAGTACACACAGTACACACACAGTACATACAGTACACACACAGTACACACAGTACATGCAGTACACACAGTACACACACAGTACACACAGTACACACACAGTACATACAGTACACACACAGTACATACAGTACACACAGTACATACAGTACACACACAGTACATACAGTACACACACAGTACACACACAGTACATACAGTACACACACAGTACACACAGTACATACAGTACACACATAGTACACACACAGTACACACACAGTACACACAATACACACACAGTACACACACACAGTACACACAGTACACACACCCACAGTACACACAGTACACAGTTCACACACACAGTACACACACTACACACACAGTATACACAGTACACACACACTACACACACACAGTACACACACAGTACACACACACTACACACACAGAGTACACACAGTACACACACACACAGTACACACACACAGTACACACACAGTACACACACACACAGTACACACACACAGTACAGAGTACACACACAGTATACACACACAGTACACACACACAGTACACACACACACAGTACACACACACAGTACACACACGGTACACACACACAGTACACACACGGTACACACACACAGTACACACACGGTACACACACACAGTACACACACAGTACACACACAGTACAGAGTACACACACAGTACACACACAGTACACACACAGTACACACACACAGTACACACACACACTACACACACACAGTACACACACAGTACACACAGTACACACACACAGTACACACACACAGTACACACACAGTACACACACACAGTACACACACAGTACACAGTGCACACACAGTACACACACACACACAGTGCACACACACACACAGTGCACACACACACACGTACACACACACACAGTACACACACAGTACACACACACAGTACACACACACACAGTACACACACACAGTGTACACAGTGTCTCCCCGTGTCTCTCTCCCCGTGTCTCCCCGCGTCTCTCCACACAGTACACACACACAGTACACACACAGTACATACACACACAGTACACACACAGTACACACACACACAGTACACACACACACAGTACACACACACACAGTACACACACACACAGTACACACACACACAGTACACACACACACAGTACACACACACACAGTACACACACACAGTACACACACACAGTACACACACACAGCACACACACACAGTACACACACACACTCCCCCCCCTATACAACACTGTAGTGTGCAGGGGGGTGTAGTGTGTAGTGTGCAGGGTGTAGTGTGTAGAGTGCAGTGTGCAGGGTGCAAGGGTGTAGTGTGTAGGGTGCCGGGTGTAGTGTGCAGGGTGTAGTGTGCAGGGTGTAGTGTGCAGGGTGTAGTGTGCAGGGTGTAGTGTGCAGGGTGTAGCGTGCAGTGTGTAGGGTGCAGGGTGTAGCGTGCAGGGTGTAGCGTGCAGGGTGTAGCGTGCGGGGTGTAGCGTGCAGGGTGTAGTGTGCAGGGTGTAGTGTGCAGTGTGCAGGGTGTAGTGTGCAGGGTGTAGTGTGTAGGGTGTAGTGTGCAGGGTGTAGGTTACAGGGTGTAGTGTGCAGGGTGTAGTGTGCAGGGTGTAGTGTGTAGTGTACAGGGTGTAGTGTACGGGGTGTAGTGTGCAGGGTGTAGTGTGCGGGGTGTAGTGTGCGGGGTGTAGTGTGCAGGGTGCAGGGTGTAGTGTGCAGGGTGTAGTGTGCAGGGTGTAGTGTGCGGGGTGTAGTGTGCAGGGTGTAGTGTGCGGGGTGTAGTGTGCAGAGTGTAGTGTGCAGGGTGTAGTGTGCAGGGTGTAGTGTGCAGGGTGTAGTGTGCAGGGTGTAGTGTGCAGAGTGTAGGTTGCAGGGTGTAGTGTGCAGGGTGTAGTGTGCAGGGTGTAGTGTGTAGTGCGCAGGGTGTAGTGCACAGGGTGTAGTGTGCAGGGTGTAGTGTGCGGGGTGTAGTGTGCGGGGTGTAGTGTGCGGGGTGTAGTGTGCAGGGTGTAGTGTGCAGGGTGTAGTGTGCAGGGTGTAGTGTGCGGGGTGTAGTGTGCAGGGTGTAGTGTGCGGGGTGTAGTGTGCAGGGTGTAGTGTGCGGGGTGTAGTGTGCGGGGTGTAGTGTGCGGGGTGTAGGTTGCAGGGTGTAGTGTGCAGGGTGTAGTGTGCAGGGTGTAGGTTGCAGGGTGTAGTGTGCAGGGTGTAGGTTGCAGGGTGTAGTGTGCGGGGTGTAATGTGCAGGGTGTAATGTGCAGGGTGTAGTGTGCAGGGTGTAGTGTGCAGGGTGTAGCGTGCAGGGTGTAGCGTGCAGGGTGTAGGTTGCAGGGTGCAGGGTGTAGTGTGCAGGGTGTAGCGTGCAGGGTGTAGTGTGCAGGGTGTAGTGTGCAGGGTGTAGTGTGCAGGGTGTAGGTTGCAGGGTGTAGTGTGCAGGGTGTAGGTTGCAGGGTGTAGTGTGCAGGGTGTAGTGTGCAGGGTGTAGTGTGCAGGGTGTAGTGTGCAGGGTGTAGTGTGCAGGGTGTAGTGTGCAGTGTGTAGTGTGCAGGGTGTAGTGTGCAGGGTGTAGTGTGCAGGGTGTGGTGTGCAGGGTGTAGGTGCAGGGTGTAGTGTGCAGGGTGTAGTGTGTAGGGGGTAGTGTGTAGGTGCAGGGTGTAGGTGCAGGGTGTAGTGTGCAGGGTGTAGTGTGCAGGGTGTAGTGTGTAGTGTGCAGGGTGTAGGTGCAGGGTGTAGTGTGCAGGGTGTAGTGTGTAGGGTGTAGTGTGTAGGTGCAGGGTGTAGTGTGTAGGTTGCAGGGTGTAGGGTGTAGGTTGCAGGGTGTAGTGTGCGGGTGTAGTGTGCGGGGTGTAGTGTGCGGGGTGTAGTGTGCGGGGTGTAGTGTGCGGGGTGTAGTGTGCGGGGTGTAGTGTGCGGGGTGTAGTGTGCGGGGTGTAGTGTGCAGGGTGTAGTGTGCAGGGTGTAGTGTGCAGGGTGCAGTGTGTAGTGTGCAGGGTGTAGTGTGCAGGGTGTAGTGTGTAGTGTGCAGGGTGTAGTGTGCAGGGTGTAGTGTGTAGGGTGCAGGGTGTAGTGTGCAGGGTGTAGTGTGCAGGGTGTGGTGTGCAGGGTGTGGTGCGCAGGGTGTAGTGCGTTGGGTGTAGTGTGCAGGGTGTAGTGTGCAGGGTGTAGTGTGCAGGGTGTAGTGTGCAGGGTGTAGTGTGCAGGGTGTAGTGTGCAGGGTGTAGGTTGCAGGGTGTAGGTTGCAGGGTGTAGTGTGCGGGGTGTAGTGTGCAGGGTGTAGTGTGTAGGGTGTAGTGTGTAGTGTGCAGGGTGTAGTGTGTAGTGTGTAGGTTGCAGGGTGTAGTGTGCAGGGTGTAGGTTGCAGGGTGTAGGTTGCAGGGTGTAGTGTGTAGGGTGTAGTGTGCAGGGTGTGGTGTGCAGGGTGTAGGGTGCAGGGTGTAGTGTGCAGGGTGTAGGGTGCAGGGTGTAGTGTGCAGGGTGTAGTGTGTAGTGTGCAGGGTGTAGGTTGCAGGGTGTAGTGTGTAGGGTGTAGTGTGTAGGTTGCAGGGTGTAGTGTGTAGGTTGCAGGGTGTAGGTTGCAGGGTGTAGTGTCAGGGTGTAGTGTGTAGGGTGTAGTGTGTAGGTGCAGGGTGTAGGTGCAGGGTGTAGTGAGCTCACCAGGAAGACCAGGTTGGCCGACTCGCTGAGCGACGACTCGTCAGGACTGTCCACGGGCGTCTGCCGTGTGAACTTGCTGTCAAACTGACTCACATCCTCATCCGACTTCTACACACACAGTACACACACAGTACACACACAGTACACACACACAGTACACACAGTACACACACAGTACACACAGTACACACACAGTACACACACACACAGTACACACACACACAGTACACACACAGTACACACACAGTACACACACACAGTACACACACAGTACACACACACACAGTACACACACACACACAGTACACACACACAGTACACACACAGTACACACACACAGCACACACACAGTACACACACAGTACACACACACAGTGCACACACACACACAGTACACACACACAGTACACACACACAGTACACACACAGTAAATACACACACAGTACACACACAGTACACACACAGTACACACACACAGTACACACACAGTACACACACACACACAGTACACACACAGTACACACACAGTACACACACACACACAGTACACACACAGTAAACACACAGTACACACACAGTAAACAAACACACACACAGTAAACACACACACACACAGTAAACACACACACAGTAAACACACACAGTACACACACACACAGTACACACACAGTACACACACACAGTGCACACACACAGTACACACACAGTACACACAGTACACACACAGTACACACAGTACACACACACACAGTACACACACAGTACACACACAGTACACACACACAGTACACACACAGTACACACACACAGTACACACACAGTACACACACACACACAGTACACACACACAGTACACACAGTACACACACAGTACACAAACAGTACACACACACACAGTACACACACACACAGTACACACACACACAGTACACAAACGCACACAGTACACACACAGTACACACACAGTACACACAGTACACACACAGTACACACATAGTACACACACAGTACACACAGTACACACACACACACACACAGTACACACACACACAGTACACACACAGTACACACACACACAGTACACACACAGTACACACACGCACACAGTACACACACAGTACACACACAGTATACACACAGTACACACACAGTACACACACAGTACACACACACAGTACACACACAGTACACACAGTATACACACAGTACACACACAGTACACACACACAGTACACACACACAGTACACACACAGTACACACACAATACACACACACAGTACACACGGTATACACACAGTATACACACAGTACACACACACAGTACACACACAGTACACACACACAGTACACACACAGTACACACAGTACACACACACACACACAGTACACACACAGTATACACACAGTACACACACAGTACACACACAGTACACAGTACACACACACAGTACACACACAGTACACACACAGTAAGCACACACACAGTACACACACAGTACACACACAGTACACAGTACACACACAGTACACACACAGTACACAGTACACACACAGTACACAGTACACACACAGTACACAGTACACACTGTACACACACAGTACACAGTACACACACAGTATACACACAGTACACACACACAGTACACACACACAGTACACACACAGTACACACACAGTACACACACACACAGTACACACACACAGCACACACAGTACACACACACAGTACACACACACACACAGTACACACACAGTACAAACACAGTACACACAGTATACACACAGTACACACACAGTACACACACAGTACACACACACAGTACACACACACACAGTACACACACAGTACACACAGTACACACACACAGTACACACACAGTACACACATAGTACACACACAGTACACACACACACAGTACACACACAGTACACACACAGTACACACAGTACACACACAGTACACACAGTACACACACAGTACACACACACAGTACACACGGTATACACACAGTATACACACACAGTACACACGGTATACACACAGTATACACACAGTACACACACACAGTACACACACAGTACACACAGTACACACACACAGTATACACACAGTACACACAGTATACACACAGTACACACAGTACACACACAGTACACACACACACAGTACACACACACAGTACACACACAGTACACACACAGTACACACAGTACACACACACACAGTACACACACACAGCACACACAGTACACACACACAGTACACACACACACACAGTACACACACAGTACACACACAGTACACACACAGTACACACACACACACACAGTACACACACAGTACACACACACAGTACACACACAGTAAACACACACACAGTACACACAGTACACACACACACACAGTACACACACACAGTACACACACACAGTACACACACACAGTACACACACAGTACACACAGTACACACACACAGTACACACACACACAGTACACACACAGTTCACACAGTACACACACAGTACACACACAGCACACACACAGTACACACACACAGTACACACACAGTACAAACACAGTACACACACAGTACACAGTACACACAGTACACACACACACAGTACACACAGTACACAGTACACACAGTACACACACACACAGTACACAGTACACACACACAGTACACACACACAGTACACACACAGTACACACACACAGTACACACACAGTAAACACACAGTACACACACAGGACACACACACAGTACACACACATACAGTACACACACATACAGTACACACACACACAGTACACACACACAGTACACACACACACAGTACACACACAGTACACACACACAGTACACACACACAGTACACACACACACACACAGTACACACACACAGTACACACACAGTGCACACAGTACACACACACACACAGTACACACAGTATAAACATACAGTACACACACAGTGCACACACAGTACACACACAGTACACACACACACACAGTACACACACACAGTACACACACACACACACACAGTACACACACACAGTACACACACACACACAGTACACACACACAGTACACACAGTACACACACAGTACACACACACAGTACACACAGTACACACACACAAAGTGTACACAAACAGTGTCTCCCCGTGTCTCTCTCCCCGTGTCTCTCTCCCCGTGTCTCTCTCCCCGTGTCTCTCTCCCCGTGTCTCTCTCCCCGTGTCTCCCCGTGTCTCCCCGCGTCTCTCCCCGTGTCTCTCTCCGCGTCTCACCCCGCGTCTCTCTCCCCGTGTCTCCCCGCGTTTCTCCCCCCGTCTCTCTCCCCGTGTCTCCCCGTGTCTCCCCGTGTCTCTCCCCGTGTCTCTCCCCGTGTCTCTCCCGTGTCTCCCCGTGTCTCCCCGTGTCTCCCCGTGTCTCTCCCCGCGTCTCCCCCCGTGTCTCCCCGTGTGTCTCCCCGCGTGTCTCCCCGTGTCTCTCCCCGTGTCTCTCCCCGTGTCTCTCCCCGTGTCTCTCCCCACGTCTCTCCCCGCGTCTCCCCGCGTCTCCCCGTGTCTCTCTCTCTTCCCGTGTCTCTCTCCGCGTGTCTCCCCGTGTCTCTCTCTCTTCCCGTGTCTCTCTCCCCGTGTCTTCCCGTGTGTCTCCCCGTGTCTCCCCGTGTCTCCCCGTGTCTCCCCCCGTGTCTCCCCGTGTCTCCCCGTGTCTCTCCCCGTGTCTCTCTCCCCGTGTCTCCCCGTGTCTCCCCCCGTGTCTCCCCCCGTGTCTCCCCGTGTCTCTCTCCCCGTGTCTCCCCCCGTCACTCTCCCCGTGTCGCCCCGTGTCTCCCCGTGTCGCCCCGTGTCTCCCCGTGTCTCCCCGTGTCTCCCCGTGTCTCTTCCCCCGTGTCTCCCCCAGTGTCTCCCCCTGTGTCTCCCCGTGTCTCCCCCCGTGTCTCCCCCTGTCTCCCCGCGTCTCCCCGTGTCTCTCTCTCCCCGTGTCTCCCCACCGTGTCTCCCCGTGTCTCCCCGTGTCTCTCTCCCCGTGTTTCTCTCTCTCCCCGTGTCTCTCTCTCTCTCCCCGTGTCTCTCTCCCCGTGTCTCTCTCTCTCCCCGTGTCTCTCTCTCTCCCCGTGTCTCCCCGTGTCTCTCCCCGTGTTTCCCCACCGTGTCTCCCCGTGTCTCTCCCCGTGTATCCCCACCGTGTCTCCCCGTGTCTCCCCGTGTCTCTCTCTGTCCCCGTGTCTCTCCCCGTGTCTCTCCCCGTGTCTCTCCCCGCGTCTCCCCGCGTCTCCCCGCGTCTCCCCGTGTCTCTCCCCGTGTCTCTCCCCGTGTCTCTCCCCGTGTCTCTCCCCGTGTCTCTCCCCGTGTCTCCCCGCGTCTCCCCGCGTCTCCCCGTGTCTCCCCGTGTCTCTCCCCGTGTCTCCCCGTGTCTCCCCGCGTCTCCCCGTGTCTCCCCGTGTCTCTCCCCGCGTCTCCCCGCGTCTCCCCGTGTCTCCCCGTGTGTCTCCCCGTGTCTCTCCCCGTGTCTCTCCCCGTGTCTCTCCCCGCGTCTCTCCCCGTGTCTCCCCGCGTCTCCCCGCGTGTCTCCCCGCGTGTCTCCCCGCGTATCTCCCCCCGTGTCTCCCCGTGTCTCTCCCCGTATCTCTCCCCGTGTCTCCCCGTGTCTCCCCCCGTGTCTCTCTCCACGTGTCTCCCCGCGTCTCCCCGTGTCTCTCTCTCTTCCCGTGTCTCTCTCCCCGTGTCTCCCCCCGTGTCTCCCCGTGTCTTCCCATGTCTCCCCGTGTCTTCCCGTGTCTCTCCGTGTCTCTCCCCGTGTCTCTCTCCCCGTGTCTCCCCGTGTCTCCCCCCGTGTCTCCCCCCGTGTCTCCCCCCGTCTCTCTCCCCGTGTCTCCCCCCGTGTCTCCCCCCGTGTCACTCTCCCCGTGTCCCCCCGTGTCCCCCCGTGTCTCCCCCCGTGTCTCCCCGTGTCTCCCCGTGTCTCCCCGCGTCTCCCCGTGTCTCTCTCTCTCCCCGTGTCTCCCCACCGTGTCTCCCCGTGTCTCTCTCTCTCCCCGTGTCTCTCTCTCTCCCCGTGTCTCCCCACCGTGTCTCCCCGTGTCTCTCTCTCCCCGTGTCTCTCTCTCTCCCCGTGTCTTCCCGTGTCTCTCCCCGTGTCTCCCCGTGTCTCTCTCCCTGTGTCTCCCCACCGTGTCTCCCCGTGTCTCCCCGTGTCTCCCCGTGTCCCCCCGTGTCTCCCCGTGTCTCTCTCTCTCCCCGTGTCTCCCTGCGTCTCCCCGTGTCTCTCCCCGTGTCTCCCCGTGTCTCTCTCCCCGTGTCTCTCTCTCTCCCCGTGTCTCTCTCTCTCCCCGTGTCTCTCTCCCCGTGTCTCCCCACCGTGTCTCCCCGTGTCTCTCTCCCCGTGTCTCTCTCCCCGTGTCCCCCCATGTCTCCCCGTGTCTCTCTCTCTCCCCGTGTCTCCCTGCGTCTCCCCGTGTCTCTCCCCGTGTCTCCCCGTGTCTCTCTCCCCGTGTCTCTCTCCCCGTGTCCCCCCGTGTCTCCCCCCGTGCGGGACAAGGTGTCGTACCAGGCTGGGTTTGAACGGAGGCTCTGCCCGCCGTGAGAGTAAATCCCTCCATGATACGTGCTGGAAGAAGGGGTGATCCTGTAACATCGTCACCATCACAATCACCGTCACAATCACCATCACAATCACAATCATCACAATCACAATCATCACCACCATCACAATCACCATCATCACCCTCACCACCACCCTCACCACCACCCTCACCACCACCACCACCCTCACCACCACCCTCACCACCACCCTCACCACCACCCTCACCACCACCACCCTCACCACCCTCACCACCACCCTCACCACCATCCTCACCTGGACCTCTTCTGAGTCCTTAGGACCTCCACCCAGACGGAGTGTCGGGTTCCCTTTAAGCAGCTGCACACACACAGACACACACACATATATACATTTATATGCACACATATATACACATACATACACACACATATACATATATACACATATATACATACACATATATACATACACATACATACACACACATACATATATACACATATATACACACACAGACACACACATACACACACACACAGACACACACACACAGACACACACACATACACACACATATATACATTTATATATACATTTATATACACACATATACACATACATATATACATACACTCACAGTGTACACACACACACGTATATATACATATATACATTCATATATACACACACATACACAAATACACACACTCACACACAACAACAACAACAACCGCCATTCGCCACTAAGTGGCGGTGACGTCACCACGACGCTTGTGCCAGGCTATGTGCACCCTGAGGCCACGTGAAGTGTCGAACGCCCGCTGGCAGGAGGTCACGGGGCAGACCCAGGTGCCACGGGTCGACTGACTGAGATGACTGGCTGATGCACCACCTGTGCCCCCTACTGTGCCAACCTGCTGTGCTTTAGCCACCCGGCGCTCCGCTCGTTGTTGTGAGCGTCGCTCCTCCGCCCTCCGTTGTTGTTGGAGGGCGACTACCTCCAACTGCCCAGTAGCATCCTTCACGAGCCTCCTCCACAGAGGCCGATCTTGACACCGCTGGTACCAGTCATCGGCAAGTCCACTCAGCTCCACGTCCTCCTGTACCACGTCACTCCATCTCTTCTCTAGCCCGTGCCGTGCCCGCTTAGCCCCCTCAATCCGGCCAAACAAAAGCTGTTTCGGCATGCGGTGGCTGGGCATGCGGGCTACATGACCCAGCCATCGCAGCCTTGCCTGCCGGAGGAGCTCACCGATGGGACCCTGCCCAGATCTTTCAAGGATTTGTGAGCTCCTCACACAATCCAGTCAGGTTAAACCCAGGATGGATCGTAGGCAGGCCAGCCTAAATGTTTCTAACCGGCGAAGATGTTCCATTAGGGGGGTCCACGTTTCGCAAGCGTAGAGAAGGGAGGGAATGACCGTGGCCGAGAAGACCTGAAGCTCAGTGCGGAGCGACAGACCAGGTAGCTTCCACACAGCGTTACGCAACCGATTAAAATATATTGCCGCTCGACTGATTCGGAGTGAGACCTCTGCTGTTAAACTGGAGCCAGTCATAAGCACACTGCCCAGGTATGGGAAACTCTCCACTCTCTCCACAACTGCCCCATCACCAATTGGGAATTGTGGGGGTGGAGTGTCCGATGGTACAAAATACCCAGGCAGGTGCTTAGTTTTGGTGGGGCTGATCGTAGGGCCCCACCTCAATACACACACTCACATACAAAGAACAAAGATCCCCCATATAGCCTTAACAGACTGTAGGGGCAAGTGCTGTTAGCGAGCACCTATGAAGGCCGGTAACGGTACACGAGGGGATGGGTGGCCAGCACCACGCCCGACCGCCTTTGTCTCCCCAGTGGCGATATTTACACACCGCACCAGGTACTCATTTTGAGGCTGAGTCGACCTAGGGGAGGCCCGGGACCGGTTCAGATAATCGTCACTGATGTTGGCCGTGAGCGGGAATCGAACCCGGGTCGCCAGGTTCATAGCGCAGCGTAGCGCTAACTGCTACACTATCGCTCCCCACATACACAGACATACATACACACACATACACACATAAATACACACACGTACAAACACACATACACACACATACACACATAAACACATGCACACACACAGACACATACACACACAAACACACATACACACACACATAAACACATACACACACAGACACACACATACACACATAAATACACACACGTACAAACACACATACACACACATACACACATAAACACATGCACACACACAGACACATACACACACAAACACACATACACACACACATAAACACATACACACACAGACACACACATACACAAATAAATACACACACGTACAAACACACAGACACACACATACACACATACACACACACACACAGACACACACATACACACACATACACACACACGCAAACACACATACACACATATATACACATATACGCACACACAAATATACACATACACACATACACACGGGCATTCTACTTTGTGCGAGTCCCCCGTGCCCCCCCCCCATGCCCCCCCCGTGCCCCCCCCCCCGTGCCCCCCCCCGTGCCCCCCCCGTGCCCCCCCCACCTTCTTGAGGACGTCGCGAGCCTCCTGTGACAGGTAGGGCGGCAGGCTGAGCTTGCACTTGAGGATCTTGTCAATGGTCTTCTTACGGTTCTCTGCGGCAAACGGGGGCTGTGGGTGGTGGTGGGGTTAGTGGGGGGTGTGAGTGGGTGAGTGGGTGGGTGGGTGAGTGGGTGGTGGGTGAGTGGGTGGGTGAGTGGGTGAGTGGGTGGGTGGGTGAGTGGGTGGGTGGGTGAGTGGGTGGGTGGGTGAGTAGGTGGGTGAGTGGGTGAGTGGGTTAGTGGGTGAGTGGGTGGGTGGGTGGTGGGTGAGTAGGTGGGTGAGTGGGTGAGTGGGTGGGTGAGTGGGTGGGTGGGTGGTGGGTGAGTGGGTATGAGTGCATAGTGTAGTGTATAGTGTGTAGTGTAGCGTAGTGTGTAGTGTAGTACAGTGTGTAGTGTAGTATAGTGCAGTGTATAGTATAGTGGAGTAGTGTAGTAGTGTATAATATATAATGTGAGGTGTATAGTGTAGTGTATAGTATAGTGTAGTAGTGTAGTGTATAGTAGTATAGTGTAGTAGTGTATAATGTAGTATAGTGTATAGTATAGTGTAGTGTAGTAGTGTATAGTATAGTGTAGTACCGTGTAGTATAGTGTAGTGTATAGTATAGTGTAGTAGTGTATAATGTAGTAGTGTGTAGTATAGTGTAGTAGTGTAGTGTATAATGTGTAGTGTATAGTGTAGTAGTGTATAATGTAGTAGTGTATAATGTAGTAGTGTATAATGTAGTGTATAATGTAGTGTATAATGTGTAGTGTATAGTGTAGTATATAGTGTAGTGTATAGTGCAGTGTATAGTGTGGTAGTGTATAATGTAGTAGTGTATAGTGTAGTGTATAGTATAGTGTAATAGTGTAGTGGTGTATAATGTAGTAGTGTATAGTATAGTGTGGTGTAGTGTAGCAGTGTATAATGTAGTAGTGTATAATATAGTAGTGTAGTGGTGTATAATGTAGTAGTGTATAGTATAGTGTAGTGTATAGTGTACTGTAGTGTATAATGTAGTAGTGTATAGTATAGTGTATAGTAGTATAATGTAGTAGTGTATAATGTAGTAGTGTATAGTATAGTGTAGTAGTAGTGTATAGTGTACTGTAGTGTATAATGTAGTGTATAATGTAGTAGTGTATAGTAGTATAATGTAGTAGTGTATAATGTAGTATAATGTGTAGTGAAGTGTATAGTGTAGTGTATAGTGTATATGTAGTAGTGTATAGTGTAGTGTATAGTGTACTGTAGTGTATAATGTAGTAGTGTATAGTATAGTGTATAATAGTATAATGTAGTAGTGTATAGTATAGTGTAGTATTGTAGTGGTATATAATGTAGTAGTGTATAGTATAGTGTAGTGTATAATGTAGTAGTGTATAGTGTAGTATAGTGTAGTAGTATAATGTAGTAGTGTATAGTGTAGTGTACTGTAGTGTATAATGTAGTGTATAATATAGTGTAGTATAATGTAGTAGTGTATAGTGTACTGTAGTGTATAATGTAGTAGTGTATAGTAGTAGAATGTAGTAGTGTATAGTAGTATAATGTAGTAGTGTATAATGTAGTAGTGTATAGTAGTATAATGTAGTAGTGTATAATGTAGTAGTGTATAATGTAGTATAGTAGTATAATGTAGTAGTATAATGTAGTAGTGTATAATGTAGTAGTGTAGTAGTGTATAACGTAGTAGTGTATAGTATAGTGTAGTGTATAGTGTACTGTAGTGTATAGTGTACTGTAGTGTATAGTGTAGTGTATAGTGTACTGTAGTGTATAGTATAGTGTAGTAGTATAGTGTGTAGTGTATAGTATAGTGTAGTAGTGTATAATGTAATAGTGTAGTAGTGTATAGTGTAGTGTATAGTATAGTGTAGTATAGTGTAGTAGTGTATAATGTAGTAGTGTATAGTATAGTGTAGTATAGTGTAGTAGTGTATAATGTAGTAGTGTATAGTATAGTGTAGTAGTGTATAATGTAGTAGTGTATAGTATAGTAGTATAATTTAGTAGTGTATAGTATAGTGTATAGTAGTATAATGTAGTAGTGTATAGTATAGTGTATAGTATAATGTAGTAGTGTATAATGTAATATAATGTGTAGTGTATAGTATAGTGTAGTGTATAATGTAGTAGTGTATAGTATAGTAGTGTATAATGTAGTAGTATATACTGTAGTAGTGTATAGTATAGTGTATAGTAGTATAATGTAGTGTATAGTGTAGCAGTGTATAGTATAGTGTACAGTAGTATATAGTATAGTGTAGTAGTGTAGTGGTGTATAATGTAGTAGTGTATAGTGTAGTGTACTGTAGTGTATAATGTAGTAGTGTATAGTGTAGTGTATAATGTAGTAGTGTATTGTAGTATAATGTAGTAGTGTATAATGTAGTAGTGTAGTGGTGTATAATGTAGTAGTGTATAGTGTAGTACAGTGTACTGTAGTGTATAATGTAGTAGTGTATAGTATAGTGTATAGTAGTATAATGTAGTGTAGTAGTGTAGTGGTGTATAATGTAGTAGTGTATAGTATAGTGTAGTGTATAGTGTACTCTAGTGTATAATGTAGTAGTGTATAGTATAGTGTAGTAGTGTATAGTATAGTGTAGTATAGTGTAGTAGTGTATAATGTAGTAGTGTATAGTGTACTGTAGTGTATAATGTAGTAGTGTATAATGTAGTAGTGTATAGTATAGTGTCTAGTAGTATAATGTAGTAGTGTATAATGTAGTATAATGTGTAGTGTATAGTATAGTGTAGTGTATAGTGTACTGTAGTGTATAATGTAGTAGTGTATAGTGTAGTGTATAGTATAGTGTACTGTAGTGTATAATGTAGTAGTGTATAGTATAGTAGTGTATAATGTAGTAGTGTATACTGTAGTAGTGTATAGTATAGTGTATAGTAGTATAATGTAGTGTATAGTGTAGCAGTGTATAGTATAGTGTACAGTAGTATATAGTATAGTGTAGTGGTGTATAATGTAGTAGTGTATAGTATAGTGTAGTGTACTGTAGTGTATAATGTAGTAGTGTATAGTGTAGTGTATAATGTAGTAGTGTATAATGTAGTAGTGTAGTGGTGTATAATGTAGTAGTGTATAGTATAGTAGTGTATAGCAGTATAATGTAGTAGTGTATAATATAGTAGTGTATAGTATAGTGTATAGTAGTATAATGTAGTGTATAATGTAGTATAATGTGTAGTGTATAGTATAGTGTAGTGTATAGTGTACTGTAGTGTATATGTAATAGTGTATAATGTAGTAGTGTATAGTATAGTGTATAGTAGTATAATGTAGTGTATAATGTAGTAGTGTATAGTGTAGTAGTATAGTATAGTAGTATAATGTAGTAGTGTATAATGTAGTAGTGTATAGTAGTATAATGTAGTAGTGTATAATGTAGTAGTGTATAGCAGTATAATGTAGTAGTGTATAATGTAGTAGTGTATAATGCAGTATAATGTAGTAGTGTATAATGTAGTAGTGTATAGCAGTATAATGTAGTAGTGTATAATGTAGTAGTGTATAGCAGTATAATGTAGTAGTGTATATGAAGTAGTGTATAGTATAGTAGTATAATGTAGTAGTGTATAATGTACTAGTGTATAATGTAGTAGTGTATAATGTAGTAGTGTATAATGTAGTAGTGTATAGTGTAGTGTATAATGTAGTAGTGTATAGTAGTATAATGTAGTAGTGTATAATGTAGTAGTGTATAGTATAGCAGTATAATGTAGTAGTGTATAAAATGTAGTAGTGTATAGTAGTATAATGTAGTAGTGTATAATGTAGTAGTGTATAGCAGTATAATGTAGTAGTGTATAGTGTATAGCAGTATAATGTAGTAGTGTATAAAGTAGTAGTGTATAGTAGTATAATGTAGTATAATGTGTAGTGTATAGTATAGTGTAGTAGTGTAAAATGTAGTAGTGTATAATGTAGTAGTGTATAGTATAGCAGTATAATGTAGTAGTGTATAATGTAGTGTATAATGTAGTATAATGTGTAGTGTATAATGTAGTGTATAATAAAGTAGTGTATAGTAGTATAATGTAGTAGTGTATAATGTAGTAGTGTATAATGTAGTAGTGTATAGTAGTATAATGTAGTAGTGTATAATGTAGTATAATGTAGTAGTGTATAGTATAGCAGTATAATGTAGTAGTGTATAATGTAGTAGTCTATAATGCAGTATAATGTGTAGTGTATAATGTAGTAGTGTATAATGTAGTAGTGTATAGTAGTATAATGTAGTAGTGTATAATGTAGTATAATGTAGTAGTGTATAATGTAGTGTATAGTATAGCAGTATAATGTAGTCGTGTATAATGTAGTATAATGTGTAGTGTATAATGTAGTAGTGTATAGCAGTATAATGTAGTAGTGTATAATGTAGTAGTGTATAATGTAGTAGTGTATAGTATAATGTAGTAGTGTATAATGTAGTATAATGTGTAGTGTATAGTGTAGTAGTGTATAATGTAGTAGTGTATAATGTAGTAGTGTATAGCAGTATAATGTAGTAGTGTATAATGTGTAGTGTATAATGTAGTATAATGTGTAGTGTATAGTGTAGTAGTGTATAATGTAGTAGTGTATAATGTAGTAGTGTATAGCAGTATAATGTAGTAGTGTATAATGTAGTAGTGTATAATGTAGTATAATGTGTAGTGTATAATGTAGTATAATGTAGTAGTGTATAATGTAGTAGTGTATAATGTAGTAGTGTATAATGTAGTAGTGTATAATGTAGTAGTGTATAATGTAGTAGTGTATAATGTAGTAGTGTATAATGTAGTATAATGTAGTAGTGTATAATGTAGTAGTGTATAATGTGTAGTGTATAATGTAGTATAATGTAGTAGTGTATAATGTAGTATAATGTAGTAGTGTATAATGTGTAGTGTATAATGTAGTAGTGTATAATGTAGTATAATGTAGTAGTGTATAATGTAGTATAATGTAGTAGTGTATAATGTAGTATAATGTAGTAGTGTATAATGTGTAGTGTATAATGTAGTATAATGTGTAGTGTATAATCTAGTATAATGTGTAGTGTATAATGTAGTATAATGTATAGTGTATAATGTAGTATAATGTGTAGTGTATAATGTAGTGTAATGTGTAGTGTATAATGTAGTATAATGTGTAGTGTATAATGTGTAGTGTATAATGTAGTATAATGTGTAGTGTATAATGTAGTAGTGTATAATGTAGTAGTGTATAATGTAGTAGTGTATAATGTAGTATAATGTAGTAGTGTATAATGTAGTATAATGTAGTAGTGTATAATGTAGTATAATGTAGTAGTGTATAATGTAGTATAATGTAGTAGTGTATAATGTAGTATAATGTAGTAGTGTATAATGTGTAGTGTAAAATGTAGTATAATGTGTAGTGTATAATGTAGTATAATGTGTAGTGTATAATGTAGTATAATGTATAGTGTATAATGTAGTATAATGTGTAGTGTATAATGTAGTGTAATGTGTAGTGTATAATGTAGTAGTGTATAATGTAGTAGTGTATAATGTAGTATAATGTAGTAGTGTATAATGTATAATGTAGTAGTGTATAATGTGTAGTGTATAATGTAGTATAATGTAGTAGTGTATAATGTACTAGTGTATAATGTAGTAGTGTATAATGTAGTAGTGTATAATGTAGTAGTGTATAGTGTAGTGTATAATGTAGTAGTGTATAGTAGTATAATGTAGTAGTGTATAATGTAGTAGTGTATAGTATAGCAGTATAATGTAGTAGTGTATAAAATGTAGTAGTGTATAGTAGTATAATGTAGTAGTGTATAATGTAGTATAATGTGTAGTGTATAGTATAGCAGTATAATGTAGTAGTGTATAATGTAGTAGTGTATAATGTAGTAGTGTATAATGTAGTAGTGTATAGCAGTATAATGTAGTAGTGTATAGTGTATAGCAGTATAATGTAGTAGTGTATAATGTAGTAGTGTATAGTAGTATAATGTAGTATAATGTGTAGTGTATAGTATAGTGTAGTAGTGTAAAATGTAGTTGTGTATAATGTAGTGTATAATGTAGTATAATGTGTAGTGTATAATGTAGTGTATAATAAAGTAGTGTATAGTAGTATAATGTAGTAGTGTATAATGTAGTAGTGTATAATGTAGTAGTGTATAGTAGTATAATGTAGTAGTGTATAATGTAGTATAATGTAGTAGTGTATAGTATAGCAGTATAATGTAGTAGTGTATAATGTAGTAGTCTATAATGCAGTATAATGTGTAGTGTATAATGTAGTAGTGTATAATGTAGTAGTGTATAGTAGTATAATGTAGTAGTGTATAATGTAGTAGTGTATAGTATAGTGTAAGTATAATGTAGTAGTGTATAATGTAGTGTATAGTATAGCAGTATAATGTAGTCGTGTATAATGTAGTATAATGTGTAGTGTATAATGTAGTAGTGTATAATATAGCAGTATAATGTAGTAGGGTATAATGTAGTAGTGTATAGCAGTATAATGTAGTAGTGTATAATGTAGTAGTGTATAGTATATGTATAATGTAGTAGTGTATAATGTAGTAGTGTATAGCAGTATAATGTAGTAGTGTATAATGTGTAGTGTATAATGTAGTATAATGTGTAGTGTATAGTGTAGTAGTGTATAATGTAGTAGTGTATAATGTAGTAGTGTATAGCAGTATAATGTAGTAGTGTATAATGTAGTAGTGTATAATGTAGTATAATGTGTAGTGTATAATGTAGTATAATGTAGTAGTGTATAATGTAGTAGTGTATAATGTAGTAGTGTATAATGTGTAGTGTATAATGTAGTAGTGTATAATGTAGTAGTGTATAATGTAGTAGTGTATAATGTAGTAGTGGTATAATGTAGTAGTGTATAATGTAGTAGGTGGTATAATGTAGTAGTGTATAATGTAGTAGTGTATAATGGTAGGTAGTGTATGATTGTAGGGGTGTATGGTATAGTGTATAGTGTAGAATGGTGGTAGTGTATAATGGTGTAGGTGTAGGTGGAGGGTGTTGTGTAGTGTATATGTGTTGGGTGTAGAGGAGATAGTTGTATACGTCATATGGTGTCTAGTAGTATGGAGGTAGTATGGTGCTATAGTAGTATGGTGGTAGTTAATGTAGTATAATGTAGTAGTGTATAATGTAGTATAATGTAGTAGTGTATAATGTGTAGTGTATAATGTAGTAGTGTATAATGTAGTATAATGTAGTAGTGTATAATGTAGTATAATGTAGTAGTGTATAATGTAGTATAAATGTAGTAGTGTATAATGTGTAGTGTATAATGTAGTATAATGTGTAGTGTATAATCTAGTATAATGTGTAGTGTATAATGTAGTATAATGTATAGTGTATAATGTAGTATAATGTGTAGTGTATAATGTAGTGTAATGTGTAGTGTATAATGTAGTATAATGTGTAGTGTATAATGTGTAGTGTATAATGTAGTATAATGTGTAGTGTATAATGTAGTAGTGTATAATGTAGTAGTGTATAATGTAGTATAATGTAGTAGTGTATAATGTAGTATAATGTAGTAGTGTATAATGTAGTATAATGTAGTAGTGTATAATGTAGTATAATGTAGTAGTGTATAATGTAGTATAATGTAGTAGTGTATAATGTGTAGTGTAAAATGTAGTATAATGTGTAGTGTATAATGTAGTATAATGTGTAGTGTATAATGTAGTATAATGTATAGTGTATAATGTAGTATAATGTGTAGTGTATAATGTAGTGTAATGTGTAGTGTATAATGTAGTATAATGTGTAGTGTATAATGTGTAGTGTATAATGTAGTATAATGTGTAGTGTATAATGTAGTAGTGTATAATGTAGTAGTGTATAATGTAGTAGTGTATAATGTAGTAGTGTATAATGTAGTATAATGTAGTAGTGTATAATGTAGTATAATGTAGTAGTGTATAATGTAGTATAATGTAGTAGTGTATAAGGAAGTAGTGTATAAGGTAGTAGTGTATAATGTAGTAGTGTATAATGTAGTATAATGTAGTAGTGTATAATGTAGTATAATGTAGTAGTGTATAAGGTAGTAGTGTATAAGGTAGTAGTGTATAATGTAGTAGTGTATAATGTAGTAGTGTATAATGTAGTATAATGTGTAGTGTATAATGTAGTATAATGTGTAGTGTATAATGTAGTATAATGTAGTAGTGTATAATGTAGTATAATGTGTAGTGTATAATGTAGTATAATGTGTCGTGTATAATGTGTAGTGTATAATGTAGTATAATGTGTAGTGTATAATGTAGTAGTGTATAATGTAGTATAATGTAGTAGTGTATAATGTAGTAGTATATAATGTAGTATAATGTAGTAGTGTATAATGTAGTATAATGTAGTAGTGTATAATGTAGTAGTGTATAATGTGTAGTGTATAATGTAGTAGTGTATAATGTAGTAGTGTATAATGTAGTAGTGTATAATGTGTAGTGTATAATGTAGTATAATTTAGTAGTGTATAATGTAGTATATAATGTAGTAGTGTATAATGTGTAGTGTATAATGTAGTATAATGTGTAGTGTATAATGTAGTATAATGTAGTAGTGTATAATGTAGTATAATGTAGTAGTTTATAATGTAGTAGTGTATAATGTAGTAGTGTATAATGTGTAGTGTATAATGTAGTAGTGTATAATGTGTAGTGTATAATGTAGTATAATGTAGTAGTGTATAATGTAGTATAATGTAGTAGTGTATAATGTAGTATAATGTAGTAGTGTATAATGTAGTAGTGTATAATGTAGTAGTGTATAATGTAGTATAAATGTAGTAGTGTATAATGTAGTAGTGTATAATGTAGTATAATGAGTAGTGTATAATGTAGTATAATGTAGTAGTGTATAATGTAGTAGTGTATAATGTAGTATAAATGTGTAGTGTATAGTGTAGTAGTGTATAATGTAGTAGTGTATAATGTAGTAGTGTATAATGTAGTAGTGTATAATGTAGTATAATGTAGTAGTGTATAATGTAGTAGTGTATAGTAGTATAATGTAGTAGTGTATAATGTAGTAGGTATAATGTGTAGTGTATAATGTAGTAGTGTATAATGTAGTATAATGTAGTAGTGTATAATGTAGTATAATGTAGTAGTGTATAATGTAGTAGTGTATAATGTGTAGTGTATAATGTAGTGTATAATGTAGTAGTGTATAATGTAGTAGTGTATAGTAGTATAATGTATAGTGTATAATGTAGTAGTGTATATGTAGTATAATGTAGTAGTGTATAATGTAGTATATGTGTAGTGTATAATGTAGTAGTGTATAATGTAGTATAATGTAGTAGTGTATAATGTAGTAGTGTATAATGTAGTATAATGTAGTAGTGTATAATGTAGTATAATGTAGTAGTGTATAATGTAGTAGTGTATAATGTGTAGTGTATAATGTAGTATAATGTAGTAGTGTATAATGTAGTAGTGTATAATGTAGTAGTGTATAATGTAGTATAATGTAGTAGTGTATAATGTAGTATAATGTAGTAGTGTATAATGTAGTATTATGTGTAGTGTATAATGTAGTAGTGTGATAATGTAGTATAATGTAGTAGTGTATAATGTAGTAGTGTATAATGTGTAGTGTATAATGTAGTATAATGTGTAGTGTATAATGTAGTAGTGTATAATGTAGTAGTGTATAGTAGTATAATGTAGTAGTGTATAATGTAGTGTATAATGTGTAGTGTATAATGTAGTGTAATGTAGTAGTGTATAATGTAGTAGTGTATAATGTAGTAGTGTATAATGTAGTATAATGTAGTAGTGTATAATGTAGTAGTGTATAGTAGTATAATGTAGTGTATAATGTGTAGTGTATAATGTAGTATAATGTAGTAGTGTATAATGTAGTATAATGTGTAGTGTATAATGTAGTATTGTAAGGTATAATTTGTATAATGTGTAGTGTATAATGTAGTATAATGTAGTAGTGTATAATGTAGTAGTGTATAATGTAGTATAATGTGTAGTGTATAATGTAGTAGTGTATAATGTGTAGTGTATAATGTAGTATGTGTAGTGTATAATGTAGTATAATGTAGTAGTGTATAATGTAGTAGTGTATATGTAGTAGTGTATAATGTAGTATAATGTGTAGTGTATAATGTAGTATAATGTGTAGTGTATAATGTAGTATAATGTGTAGTGTATAATGTAGTATAATGTAGTAGTGTATAATGTAGTAGTGTATAATGTAGTAGTGTATAATGTAGTATAATGTGTAGTGTATAATGTAGTATAATGTAGTAGTGTATAATGTAGTAGTGTATAATGTAGTAGTGTATAATGTAGTAGTGTATAATGTAGTATAATGTGTAGTGTATAATGTAGTATAATGTGTAGTGTATAATGTAGTAGTGTATAATGTAGTATAATGTGTAGTGTATAATGTAGTATAATGTGTAGTGTATAATGTAGTAGTGTATAATGTAGTAGTGTATAATGTAGTAGTGTATAATGTAGTATAATGTGTAGTGTATAATGTAGTAGTGTATAATGTGTAGTGTATAATGTAGTATAATGTAGTAGTGTATAATGTAGTATAATGTAGTAGTGTATAATGTAGTAGTGTATAATGTAGTAGTGTATAATGTAGTATAATGTGTAGTGTATAATGTAGTGTATAATGTGTAGTGTATAATGTAGTAGTGTATAATGTAGTATAATGTGTAGTGTATAATGTAGTATAATGTGTAGTGTATAATGTAGTAGTGTATAGTATATAATGTAGTAGTGTATAATGTAGTAGTGTATAATGTAGTATAATGTGTAGTGTATAATGTAGTAGTGTATAATGTGTAGTGTATAATGTAGTAGTGTATAATGTAGTATAATGTGTAGTGTATAATGTAGTAGTGTATAATGTAGTATAATGTGTAGTGTATAATGTAGTGTATAATGTGTAGTGTATAATGTAGTATAATGTGTAGTGTATAATGTAGTATAATGTGTAGTGTATAATGTAGTAATGTATAATGTAGTAGTGTATAATGTAGTAATGTATAATGTAGTAGTGTATAATGTAGTATAATGTGTAGTGTATAATGTAGTATAATGTGTAGTGTATAATGTAGTATAATGTGTAGTGTATAATGTAGTATAATGTGTAGTGTATAATGTAGTATCATGTGTAGTGTATAATGTAGTAGTGTATAATGTAGTATAATGTGTAGTGTATAATGTAGTAGTGTATAATGTAGTATAATGTGTAGTGTATAATGTAGTATAATGTGTAGTGTATAATGTAGTATAATGTGTAGTGTATAATGTAGTAGTGTATAGTATATAATGTAGTATAATGTAGTAGTGTATAATGTAGTATAATGTAGTAGTGTATAATGTAGTAGTGTATAATGTGTAGTGTATAATGTAGTAGTGTATAATGTAGTATAATGTGTAGTGTATAATGTAGTAGTGTATAATGTAGTATAATGTGTAGTGTATAATGTAGTGTATAATGTGTAGTGTATAATGTAGTATAATGTGTAGTGTATAATGTAGTATAATGTGTAGTGTATAATGTAGTATAATGTAGTAGTGTATAATGTAGTAGTGTATAATGTAGTATAATGTGTAGTGTATAATGTAGTATAATGTGTAGTGTATAATGTGTAGTGTATAATGTAGTATAATGTGTAGTGTATAATGTGTAGTGTATAATGTAGTAGTGTATAATGTAGTAGTGTATAATGTAGTATAATGTGTAGTGTATAATGTAGTAGTGTATAATGTAGTAGTGGATAATGTAGTATAATGTAGTAGTGTATAATGTAGTATGTGTAGTGTATAATGTAGTATAATGTAGTAGTGTATAATGTAGTATAATGTAGTAGTGTATAATGTAGTATAATGTGTAGTGTATAATGTAGTATAATGTGTAGTGTATAATGTAGTATAATGTAGTAGTGTATAATGTAGTATAATGTGTAGTGTATAATGTAGTAATGTATAATGTAGTAGTGTATAATGTAGTAGTGTATAATGTAGTAGTGTATAATGTAGTATAATGTGTAGTGTATAATGTAGTATAATGTGTAGTGTATAATGTAGTATAATGTGTAGTGTATAATGTAGTATAATGTGTAGTGTATAATGTATTATCATGTGTAGTGTATAATGTAGTAGTGTATAATGTAGTATAATGTGTAGTGTATAATGTAGTAGTGTATAATGTAGTATAATGTGTAGTGTATAATGTAGTATAATGTGTAGTGTATAATGTAGTAGTGTATAGTATATAATGTAGTATAATGTAGTAGTGTATAATGTAGTAGTGTATAATGTATAGTGTATAATGTAGTAGTGTATAATGTAGTATAATGTGTAGTGTATAATGTAGTAGTGTATAATGTAGTATAATGTGTAGTGTATAATGTAGTGTATAATGTGTAGTGTATAATGTAGTATAATGTGTATTGTATAATGTAGTATAATGTGTAGTGTATAATGTAGTATAATGTGTAGTGTATAATGTAGTATAATGTAGTAGTGTATAATGTAGTAGTGTATAATGTAGTATAATGTGTAGTGTATAATGTAGTATAATGTGTAGTGTATAATGTAGTATAATGTAGTAGTGTATAATGTGTAGTGTATAATGTAGTGTATAATGTAGTATAATGTGTAGTGTATAATGTAGTATAATGTGTAGTGTATAATGTAGTGTATAATGTGTAGTGTATAATGTAGTATAATGTGTAGTGTATAATGTAGTATAATGTGTAGTGTATAATGTAGTATAATGTGTAGTGTATAATATAGTATAATGTGTAGTGTATAATGTAGTATAATGTGTAGTGTATAATGTAGTATAATGTGTAGTGTATAATGTAGTATAATGTGTAGTGTATAATGTAGTATAATGTAGTAGTGTATAATGTAGTATAATGTGTAGTGTATAATGTAGTATAATGTGTAGTGTATAATGTAGTATAATGTGTAGTGTATAATGTAGTAGTGTATAATGTAGTATAATGTGTAGTGTATAATGTAGTATAATGTGTAGTGTATAATGTAGTATAATGTGTAGTGTATAATGTAGTATAATGTGTAGTGTACAATGTAGTATAATGTAGTGTATAATGTAGTATAATGTGTAGTGTATAATGTGTAGTGTATAATGTAGTATAATGTGTAGTGTATAATGTGTAGTGTATAATGTAGTATAATGTAGTGTATAATGTAGTATAATGTAGTGTATAATGTAGTATAATGTGTAGTGTATAATGTAGTATAATGTGTAGTGTATAATGTAGTATAATGTGTAGTGTATAATGTAGTGTATAATGTGTAGTGTATAATGCAGTATAATGTGTAGTGTATAATGTAGTATAATGTGTAGTGTATCATGTAGTATAATGTGTAGTGTATAATGTAGTATAATGTGTAGTGTATAATGTAGTATAATGTGTAGTGTATAATGTAGTATAATGTAGTAGTGTATAATGTAGTATAATGTGTAGTGTATAATGTAGTATAATGTGTAGTGTATAATGTAGTATAATGTGTAGTGTATAATGTAGTAGTGTATAATGTAGTATAATGTGTAGTGTATAATGTAGTATAATGTGTAGTGTATAATGTAGTATAATGTGTAGTGTATAATGTAGTATAATGTGTAGTGTATAATGCAGTATAATGTGTAGTGTATAATGTAGTATAATGTAGTGTATAATGTAGTATAATGTGTATAATGTATAATGTGTAGTGTATAATGTAGTATAATGTGTAGTGTATAATGTAGTATAATGTGTAGTGTATAATGTAGTATAATGTGTAGTGTATAATGTAGTATAATGTGTAGTGTATAATGTAGTAGTGTATAATGTAGTAGTGTATAATGTAGTAGTGTATAATGTAGTGTATAATGTAGTATAATGTGTAGTGTATAATGTAGTATAATGTGTAGTGTATAATGTAGTATAATGTAGTAGTGTATAATGTAGTAGTGTATAATGTAGTATAATGTGTAGTGTATAATGTAGTATAATGTGTAGTGTATAATGTAGTATAATGTGTAGTGTATAATGTAGTATAATGTGTAGTGTATAATGTAGTATAATGTGTAGTGTATCATGTAGTATAATGTGTAGTGTATCATGTAGTATAATGTAGTAGTGTATAATGTAGTATAATGTGTAGTGTATAATGTAGTATAATGTAGTAGTGTATAATGTGTAGTGTATAATGTAGTATAATGTGTAGTGTATAATGTAGTGTATAATGTAGTATAATGTGTAGTGTATAATGTAGTATAATGTGTAGTGTATAATGTAGTATAATGTGTAGTGTATCATGTAGTATAATGTAGTAGTGTATAATGTAGTATAATGTGTAGTGTATAATGTAGTATAATGTGTAGTGTATAATGTGTAGTGTATAATGTAGTATAATGTAGTGTATAATGTAGTATAATGTAGTGTATAATGTAGTATAATGTGTAGTGTATAATGTGTAGTGTATAATGTAGTGTATAATGTAGTATAATGTGTAGTGTATAATGTAGTATAATGTGTAGTGTATAATGTAGTGTATAATGTGTAGTGTATAATGCAGTATAATATGTAGTGTATAATGTAGTATAATGTGTAGTGTATCATGTAGTATAATGTGTAGTGTATAATGTAGTATAATGTGTAGTGTATAATGTAGTATAATGTGTAGTGTATAATGTAGTATAATGTAGTAGTGTATAATGTAGTATAATGTGTAGTGTATAATGTAGTATAATGTGTAGTGTATAATGTAGTATAATGTGTAGTGTATAATGTAGTAGTGTATAATGTAGTATAATGTGTAGTGTATAATGTAGTATAATGTGTAGTGTATAATGTAGTATAATGTGTAGTGTATAATGTAGTATAATGTGTAGTGTATAATGTAGTATAATGTGTAGTGTATAATGTAGTATAATGTAGTATAATGTGTATAATGTATAATGTGTAGTGTATAATGTAGTATAATGTGTAGTGTATAATGTAGTATAATGTGTAGTGTATAATGTAGTATAATGTGTAGTGTATAATGTAGTATAATGTGTAGTGTATAATGTAGTATAATGTGTAGTGTATAATGTAGTAGTGTATAATGTAGTAGTGTATAATGTGTAGTGTATAATGTAGTATAATGTGTAGTGTATAATGTAGTATAATGTGTAGTGTATAATGTAGTATAATGTGTAGTGTATAATGTAGTATAATGTAGTAGTGTATAATGTAGTAGTGTATAATGTAGTATAATGTGTAGTGTATAATGTAGTATAATGTGTAGTGTATAATGTAGTATAATGTGTAGTGTATAATGTAGTATAATGTGTAGTGTATAATGTAGTATAATGTGTAGTGTATCATGTAGTATAATGTGTAGTGTATCATGTAGTATAATGTAGTATAATGTAGTAGTGTATAATGTAGTATAATGTGTAGTGTATAATGTAGTATAATGTAGTAGTGTATAATGTAGTATAATGTGTAGTGTATAATGTAGTGTATAATGTAGTATAATGTGTAGTGTATAATGTAGTATAATGTGTAGTGTATAATGTAGTATAATGTGTAGTGTATCATGTAGTATAATGTAGTATAATGTAGTAGTGTATAATGTAGTATAATGTGTAGTGTATAATGTAGTAGTGTATAATGTGTAGTGTATAATGTAGTATAATGTAGTAGTGTATAATGTAGTATAATGTAGTAGTGTATAATGTAGTATAATGTAGTAGTGTATAATGTAGTATAATGTGTAGTGTATAATGTAGTATAATGTGTAGTGTATAATGTAGTAGTGTATAATGTAGTATAATGTGTAGTGTATAATGTAGTGTATAATGTAGTATAATGTGTAGTGTATAATGTAGTAGTGTATAATGTAGTAGTGTATAATGTAGTATAATGTGTAGTGTATAATGTGTAGTGTATAATGTAGTATAATGTAGTAGTGTATAATGTAGTATAATGTGTAGTGTATAATGTAGTATAATGTGTAGTGTATAATGTAGTATAATGTGTAGTGTATAATGTAGTAGTGTATAATGTAGTGTATAATGTAGTATAATGTAGTGTATAATGTAGTATAATGTGTAGTGTATAATGTAGTATAATGTGTAGTGTATAATGTAGTATAATGTGTAGTGTATAATGTAGTATAATGTGTAGTGTATAATGTAGTATAATGTGTAGTGTATAATGTAGTAGTGTATAATGTAGTGTATAATGTAGTATAATGTAGTGTATAAAGTAGTATAATGTGTAGTGTATAATGTAGTATAATGTGTAGTGTATAATGTAGTATAATGTGTAGTGTATAATGTAGTATAATGTAGTAGTGTATAATGTAGTGTATAATGTAGTATAATGTGTAGTGTATAATGTAGTATAATGTGTAGTGTATAATGTAGTATAATGTGTAGTGTATCATGTAGTATAATGTAGTATAATGTAGTAGTGTATAATGTAGTATAATGTGTAGTGTATAATGTGTAGTGTATAATGTAGTATAATGTAGTAGTGTATAATGTAGTATAATGTAGTAGTGTATAATGTAGTATAATGTAGTAGTGTATAATGTAGTATAATGTGTAGTGTATAATGTAGTATAATGTGTAGTGTATAATGTAGTAGTGTATAATGTAGTATAATGTGTAGTGTATAATGTAGTGTATAATGTAGTATAATGTGTAGTGTATAATGTAGTAGTGTATAATGTAGTAGTGTATAATGTAGTATAATGTGTAGTGTATAATGTGTAGTGTATAATGTAGTATAATGTAGTAGTGTATAATGTAGTATAATGTGTAGTGTATAATGTAGTATAATGTGTAGTGTATAATGTAGTATAATGTGTAGTGTATAATGTAGTAGTGTATAATGTAGTGTATAATGTAGTATAATGTAGTGTATAATGTAGTATAATGTGTAGTGTATAATGTAGTATAATGTGTAGTGTATAATGTAGTATAATGTGTAGTGTATAATGTAGTATAATGTGTAGTGTATAATGTAGTATAATGTGTAGTGTATAATGTAGTAGTGTATAATGTAGTGTATAATGTAGTATAATGTAGTGTATAAAGTAGTATAATGTGTAGTGTATAATGTAGTATAATGTGTAGTGTATAATGTAGTATAATGTGTAGTGTATAATGTAGTATAATGTAGTAGTGTATTATGTAGTATAATGTAGTAGTGTATAATGTAGTAGTGTATAATGTAGTAGTGTATAGTAGTATAATGTGTAGTGTATAATGTAGTAGTGTATAATGTAGTATAATGTGTAGTGTATAATGTGTAGTGTATAATGTGTAGTGTATAATGTAGTATAATGTGTAGTGTATAATGTAGTATAATGTGTAGTGTATAATGTAGTATAATGTGTAGTGTATAATGTAGTATAATGTGTAGTGTATAATGTAGTATAATGTGTAGTGTATAATGTAGTATAATGTGTAGTGTATAATGTAGTATAATGTGTAGTGTATAATGTAGTATAATGTGTAGTGTATAATGTGTAGTGTATAATGTAGTATAATGTGTAGTGTATAATGTGTAGTGTATAATGTAGTATAATGTGTAGTGTATAATGTAGTATAATGTGTAGTGTATAATGTAGTATAATGTGTAGTGTATAATGTGTAGTGTATAATGTAGTATAATGTGTAGTGTATAATGTAGTATAATGTAGTAGTGTATAATGTAGTATAATGTGTAGTGTATAATGTAGTATAATGTGTAGTGTATAATGTAGTATAATGTGTAGTGTATAATGTAGTATAATGTGTAGTGTATAATGTGTAGTGTATAATGTAGTATAATGTGTAGTGTATAATGTAGTATAATGTGTAGTGTATAATGTAGTATAATGTGTAGTGTATAATGTAGTATAATGTAGTAGTGTATAATGTAGTATAATGTGTAGTGTATAATGTAGTATAATGTGTAGTGTATAATGTAGTATAATGTGTAGTGTATAATGTAGTATAATGTGTAGTGTATAATGTAGTATAATGTGTAGTGTATAATGTATGTGTAGTGTATAATGTAGTAGTGTATAATGTAGTATAATGTGTAGTGTATAATGTAGTATAATGTGTAGTGTATAATGTAGTATAATGTAGTAGTGTATAATGTAGTAGTGTATAATGTGTAGTGTATAATGTAGTAGTGTATAATGTAGTAGTGTATAATGTAGTAGTGTATAATGTGTAGTGTATAATGTAGTATAATGTGTAGTGTATAATGTAGTATAATGTGTAGTGTATAATGTAGTATAATGTGTAGTGTAGTCTCACCGCGCCTGTCAGCATGTCGTACATCAGAGCCCCAAGGCTCCACCAGTCGACAGATCGATTGTGACCACTCCTCCTCAATATCTCCGGTGCCCTGGGGGGTGACACACAGGGTGACTCAGAGGGTGACTCACAGGGTGACTCACACAGTGACTCACACAGTGACTCACAGTGACACACAGAGTGACACACACACAGTGACACACACACAGTGACACACACAGGGTGACACACACGGTGACTCACAGGGTGACACACACAGAGTGACTCACACAGTGTGACTCACACAGGGTGACTCACACAGAGTGATTGTGACCACTCCTCCTCAATATCTCCGGTGCCCTGGGAGTGACACACACAGGGTGACTCAGAGGGTGACTCACACAGGGTGACTCACAGGGTGACTCACAGGGTGACTCACAGGGTGACTCACACAGTGACACAGTGACACACACAGTGACACACACAGTGACACACTCACAGGGTGACACACACACAGAGTGACACACACACACAGAGTGATTGTGACCACTCCTCAATATCTCCGGTGCCCTGGGAGTGACTCACAGGGTGACTCACAGGGTGACTCACAGGGTGACTCACAGGGTGACTCACACAGAGTGACACACACAGTGACACACACAGTATGACACACACAGGGTGACACACAGGGTGAATCACAGGGTGACTCACAGGGTGACACACACAGGGTGACTCACACACACAGAGTGATTGTGACCACTCCTCCTCAATATCTCCGGTGCCCTGGGAGTGACACACAGGGTGACTCACAGGGTGACTCACAGGGTGACTCACAGGGTGACTCACACAGGGTGACACACACAGAGTGACTCACACAGTGACACAACAACAACAACAACCGCCATTCGCCACTAAGTGGCGGTGATGTCACCACGACGCTTGTGCCAGGCTATGTGCACCCTGAGGCCACGTGAAGTGTCGAACGCCCGCTGGCAGGAGGTCACGGGGCAGACCCAGGTGCCACGGGTCGACTGACTGAGATGACTGGCTGATGCACCACCTGTGTCCCCTACTGTGCCAACCTGCTGTGCTTTAGCCACCCGGCGCTCCGCTCGTTGTTGTGAGCGTCGCTCCTCCGCCCTCCGTTGTTGTTGGAGGGCGACTGCCTCCAACTGCCCAGTAGCATCCTTCACGAGCCTCCTCCACAGAGGCCGATCTTGACACCGCTGGTACCAGTCATCGGCAAGTCCACTCAGCTCCACGTCCTCCTGTACCACATCACTCCATCTCTTCTCTAGCCCGTGCCGCGCCCGCTTAGCCCCCTCAATCCGGCCAAACAAAAGCTGTTTCGGCATGCGGTGGCTGGGCATGCGGGCTACATGACCCAGCCATCGCAGCCTTGCCTGCCGGAGGAGCTCACCGATGGGACCCTGCCCAGATCTTTCAAGGATTTGTGAGCTCCTCACACAATCCAGTCTGGTTAAACCCAGGATGGATCGTAGGCAGGCCAGCCTAAATGTTTCTAACCGGCGAAGATGTTCCATTAGGGGGGTCCACGTTTCGCAAGCGTAGAGAAGGGAGGGAATGACCGTGGCCGAGAAGACCTGAAGCTTAGTGTGGAGCGACAGACCAGGTAGCTTCCACACAGCGTTACGCAACCGATGAAAAGATATTGCCGCTCGACTGATTCGGAGTGAGACCTCTGCTGTTAAACTGGAGCCGGTCATAAGCACACTGCCCAGGTATGGGAAACTCTCCACTCTCTCCACAACTGCCCCATCACCGATTGGGAGTTGTGGGGGTGGAGTGTCCGATGGTACAAAATACCCAGGCAGGTGCTTAGTTTTGGTGGGGCTGATGGTAAGGCCCCACCTCTTAGTGGCACGCTCCAGTCTCAGCAGCAGCGTCTCCAACTCCTCCTCTGACTGAGCAGCTATTACCAAATCATCAGCATACATAACGTGGTTGAGCAATAGGGAGCCATCCCTTGACCGCACCCGGGCATCGATTAGCCTCCCATTATATCTGTACCATATGGAGATTCCCCCGGTACAGCTATTGAAGGCTTCACGAACTACGTGGTCAAAATAGATGTTAAATAATGTGGGAGCCAGAGGACATCCCTGTCGCACCCCAAGGTGTACAGGGAATGGCTCTGACTCCCGGCCACGTAGTTTTACCCGGGCCCGCTCACCATCATGAAGGTCCTTAATGATCGTGAGCAGAGGGTCAGGTACTCCAAAAGCACGAAGAACGACCCAGAGCCCAGGCCTACTGATGGTATCATAGGCCTTGACCAGGTCAATAAAGCAGAGATGTAGGTCTTGTGGGAATTCCCTACACCTCTGCTGTAGCAGACGGACAGAAAATATGGCATCTGTGCAGGACCGCCCTTTCCTGAAACCGCATTGGGGCTCCGCAAGCCTCTCAGCGTGCCTGGAAAGGCGATGCTGAATAATCCTTGCCAGGACCTTTCCCGGCACACTGAGGAGTGAGATGCCCCTGTAGTTGTTACAGTCTGTGCGGTCCCCCTTCTTAAAAAGGGGGACCCTTCTTAAAAAGGGGGACCACCAGGGCATCCTTCCAATCCTGCGGAACCCGTCCAGTGGTCCAGACTGTTGTTATGATGTCATATAGGGCAGTCTGTGCACAAACGCCACCCTCCCTCAGCATTTTGCTTGGGAGATCATCTCTGCCCGCTGCCTTTCCTGGTCTCAGACTCCGGATCGCCTTCAATACTTCCTCAGCAGATGGCACCTCAGCCAGCCACTATTTGAGGCACCGCAGCCTCAGCAGGGTCATCCTCACTTTGTGCCACGATGTTTTCCTGGCTGGGTGATTTTCCCTCCCCCAGGACCTCACAGAAATGCTCAGCAAATCTGCGAACCTGTTCCTGGGGGTCGGAGATTGGATCACCGTTTTTTCCCCTAATGATGGTAATAGGTGTGGCGCTGCAGGTTACTTTTTTGATGGAGTTAAATAGAGATTTGTGATCACGGGCCACTGAGGCAGACTCCATCTCCTCAGCAACCCGCGACCACCACCCATCCTTGCAGCGCCTCACGGCTCTCCGAACCTCCGAGCGAAGGCTGCGGTAAGCCTCCTCATTCTCTGACGTGGGATTCTGTAGCCGATGACAGTGGGCCTGTCGCTTTTTCTCAACCATCCTGAACACCTCCTCTGTCAGCCAGGGTCTCTGGGGAGGTCTGGACCGCGTACCCAAAGCAGCCATTGCAGCTGCATGAGTCAGTCCTAAACCTCGTCCATTTACCCTCGACATCAGGAGGAGTCGGGGACGATGCGAATCCCAGCCGCAAGCGATGATGAAATTCTCGCTTGCAACTTTCATCAGATAACTGAGACCAGGCCACTTTATGTTGGAATGGGGTCCTGGGTGTACACCCACCACCGGAGTGGAAGAATGGCAGGCGCATCTTACAGATGACTAGTCGATGGTCAGAGGGCAGATCAGCTCCACGGTAGGTCCTGGTGTCAAGGACATGGGCTCGCATTCGCTGGTCCGTCACTATGTAGTCCAGCAGATGTTCTTGCTTGGACCCGGCATGCATCCATGATGTTGTGTGGATGCGCCGATGCCGGAACAGCGTGTTGGTAATTACAAGCCCATGGGCTGCACAAAAATCTAGCAGCCTCCTACCGTTGTTACTGAGCTGATCTGGCCCATGCCCTCCAATCACTCCAGACCAGGTGCCAGTATCATGACCAACTCGGGCATTGAAGTCACCCAACATGATGACTCTATCCCGAGAGGCCACTTTAGCCAGAACCTGTGACAGGAGGTCATAGAAGGCATCTGACTCATCGGCTTTGCCTGCATCCCTCCACGGATGTTCATCTTCGGTGGGGGCATAAGTAACCACGACCACCATTCCTCGCCTCCGGTTGATGGGTGACTCACACAGAGTGACTCACACAGAGCGACACACACACAGTGACACACACAGAGTGACACACACAGTGACACACACAGAGTGACACACACAGAGTGACTCACACAGGGTGACACACACAGGGTGACACACACACAGGGTGACACACACAGGGTGACACACACAGAGTGACTCACACAGTGACACACACAGAGTGACACACACAGAGTGACTCACACAGGGTGACACACACAGGGTGACACACACACAGAGTGACACACACAGTGACACACACACAGTGACACACACAGTGACACACAAAGAGTGACTCACACAGAGTGACACACACAGGGTGACACACACACAGAGTGACACACACAGAGTGACACACACAGTGACACACAGGGTGACACACACAGTGTTACACACACAGAGTGACCCACACAGTGACACACACACAGGGTGACACACACACAGAGTGACACACACAGAGTGACACACACACAGAGTGACACACACAGAGTGACACACAGGGTGACACACACAGGGTGACACACACAGTGTGACACACACAGGGTGACACACACACAGTGACACACACAGAGTGACACACACAGAGTGACACACAGGGTCACACACACACAGAGTGACACACACAGAGTGACACACACACAGAGTGACACACACAGAGTGACACACACAGTGACTCACACAGGGTGACTCACACAGGGTGACTCACACAGTGACACACACAGTGACACACACAGAGTGACTCACACAGCATGACACACAGGGTGACACACACAGAGTGACTCACACAGGGTGACTCACAGTGACACACACAGAGTGACTCACACAGTCACACACACAGGGTGACACACACAGGGTGACTCACACAGGGTGACACACACAGTGACACACACAGAGTGACTCACACAGTGACTCACACAGTGACTCTCACAGGGTGACACTCACACAGTGACACACACAGAGTGACTCACACAGGGTGACTCACACAGTGACACACACAGGGTGACTCACACAGGGTGACTCACACAGGGTGACACACACAGAGTGACTCACAGGGTGACTCACACAGAGTGACACACACACAGTGACACACACAGTGACACACACAGGGTGACTCACACAGGGTGACTCACACAGTGACACACACAGTGACACACACAGGGTGACACACACAGAGTGACATACACAGGGTGACACACACACAGAGTGACACACACAGAGTGACTCACACAGAGTGACACACACAGGGTGACTCACACAGGGTGACTCACACAGTGACACACACAGGGTGACTCACACAGTGACTCACACAGAGTGACACACACAGAGTGACTCACAGGGTGACTCACACAGAGTGACACACACAGGGTGACTCACACAGGGTGACACACACACACAGTGACACACACAGGGTGACTCACACAGAGTGACACACACAGTGACACACACACAGGGTGACTCACACAGGGTGACTCACACAGTGACTCACACAGAGTGACACACAGAGTGACACTCACACAGTGACACACACAGAGTGACTCACACAGTGACTCACACAGAGTGACTCACAGGGTGACACTCACACAGTGACACACACAGAGTGACTCACACAGTGACTCACACAGTGACTCACACAGGGTGACTCACAGGGTGACACTCACACAGTGACACACACAGAGTGACTCACAGGGTGACTCACACAGAGTGACTCACACAGAGTGACTCACACACAGGGACACACACAGGGTGACTCACACAGGGTGACACACACAGAGTGACTCACAGGGTGACTCACAGGGTGACTCACACAGAGTGACACACACAGAGTGACACACACAGAGTGACACACAGAGTGACTCACAGGGTGACTCACACAGAGTGACACACACAGGGTGACTCACACAGTGACTCACACAGTGACACACACAGAGTGACTCACACAGTGACACACACAGAGTGACACACAGGGTGACTCACAGGGTGACTCACACAGAGTGACACACACAGAGTGACACACACAGAGTGACACACAGAGTGACTCACAGGGTGACTCACACAGGGTGACACACACAGGGTGACACACACAGTGACACACACAGGGTGACACACACAGGGTGACTCACACAGTGACTCACACAGTGACACACACAGGGTGACACACACAGTGACACACACACACACACAGTGACACACACAGGGTGACACACACACAGTGACACACACAGGGTGACACACACAGAGTGACACACACAGGGTGACACACACAGAGTGACTCACAGGGTGACTCACACAGAGTGACTCACACAGTGACACACACAGAGTGACTCACAGGGTGACTCACACAGAGTGACACACACAGAGTGACTCACACAGAGTGACACACAGAGTGACACACACAGAGTGACACACACAGAGTGACACATAGAGTGACACACACAGAGTGACACACACAGAGTGACACACACAGGGTGACTCACACAGGGTGACACACACAGTGACACACACAGGGTGACACACACAGAGTGACTCACACAGGGTGACACACACAGAGTGACTCACAGGGTGACACACACAGAGTGGCACACACAGAGTGACACACACAGAGTGGCACACACAGAGTGACACACACAGAGTGACACACACAGGGTGACTCACACAGAGTGACACACACACAGTGACACACACAGAGTGACTCACACAGAGTGACACACACGGTGACACACACACAGAGTGACACACACAGTGACACACAGGGTGACACAGACGGTGTTACACACACAGAGTGACCCACACAGTGACACACACACAGGGTGACACACACACAGAGTGACACACACAGAGTGACACACACACAGAGTGACACACAGGGTGACACACACAGAGTGACACACACAGAGTGACACACAGAGTGACTCACACAGGGTGACACACACAGAGTGACTCACACAGTGACACACACAGTGACACACACAGAGTGACACACACAGAGTGACACACACACAGAGTGACACACAGGGTGACACACACAGAGTGACACACACAGAGTGACACACAGAGTGACTCACACAGAGTGACACACACAGAGTGACTCACACAGGGTGACTCACACAGTGACACACACAGAGTGACACACACAGAGTGACACACACACAGAGTGACACACACACAGGGTGACACACACAGAGTGACTCACACAGGGTGACACACACAGGGTGACTCACACAGGGTGACACACACAGGGTGACACACACACAGAGTGACACACACAGGGTGACACACAGGGTGACACACACAGTGACACACACACAGGGTGACTCACACAGGGTGACTCACACAGGGTGTCTCACACAGAGTGACACACACAGGGTGACTCACACAGGGTGACACACACACGGTGACACACACACAGGGTGACTCACACAGGGTGACTCACACAGAGCGACACACACACAGTGACACACACAGAGTGACACACACAGTGACACACAAAGAGTGACACACACAGAGTGACTCACACAGAGTGACACACACAGAGTGACACACACAGGGAGACACACACAGGGTGACTCACACAGGGTGACTCACACAGGGTGACTCACACAGTGACACACACAGTGACACACACACAGGGTGACTCACACAGGGTGACTCACACAGGGTGACTCACACAGGGTGACACACACAGTGACACACACAGGGTGACACACACAGTGACACACACAGTGACACACACACAGGGTGACTCACACACAGTGACACACACAGTGACACACACACAGTGACACACACAGAGGGGGTGGGTGGCCAGCACCACGCCCGACCGCCTTTGTCTCTCTAGTGGCAATGTTTACACACCACCGCTACACCAGGTACTCATTTGAGCCTGAGTCGACCTAGGGGCGGCCCAGGACCGGTTCAGATAATCGTCACTGGTGTTGGCTGTGAGCGGGAATCGAACCCGGGTCGCCAGGTTCATAGCGCAGCGTAGCGCTAACCACTACACTATCGCTCCCCACATACACACAGTGTACACACTTTCACACGTACACACACACGTAGACACACACGTACACACACACACGTACACACACACACACGTACACACGTACACACACACACGTACACACACACACACGTACACACACACACGTACACACACACACAGACATACACACACGTAGACACACACACACGTACACACACACGCACGTACACACACACGCACGTACGCACGTACACACACACGCACACACACACGTACACACGCACACGCACACACACACGTACACACACACACGTACACGTACACACGTACACACGTACACACACACACGTACACACACACACGTACACACACACACCTACACACACACACGTACACACACGCACGTACACACACACACACACACGTACACACACACACCTACACACGTACACACACATGTACACACACGCACGTACACACACACACACGTACACACACACGTACACACACACACGTACACGTACACACGTACACACACACACACACACACGTACACACACACACATGTACACACACACACGTGCCACTCACATGTACTCGATGGTGCCGCAGAACGTGTGTGTCATGGCTCCCTCATGTATGGATTCCTTGCAGAGGCCAAAGTCCGTCAGCTTGATGTGGCCTGCACACACAGAGAGAGACAAAGAGGTTACCCGGCATTAATAAACTCTCTCGCTACAACTAAACTCACCTTCACATCGCTACAACTAAACTAGTAGTTACATTGTTACAACTAAACTAGTAGTTACATTGTTACAACTAAACTAGTAGTTACATTGTTACAACTAAACTAGTAGTTACATTGTTACAACTAAACTAGTAGTTACATTGTTACAACTAAACTAGTAGTTACATTGTTACAACTAAACTAGTAGTTACATTGTTACAACTAAACTAGTAGTTACATTGTTACAACTAAACTAGTAGTTACATTGTTACAACTAAACTAATAGTTACATTGTTACAACTAAACTAGTAGTTACATTGTTACAACTAAACTAGTAGTTACATTGTTACAACTAAACTAGTAGTTACATTGTTACAACTAAACTAATAGTTACATTGTTACAACTAAACTAATAGTAGTTACATTGTTACAACTAAACTAATAGTTACATTGTTACAACTAAACTAATATTAGTTACATTGTTACAACTAAACTAATAGTTACATTGTTACAACTACACTAGTAGTTACATTGTTACAACTAAACTAGTAGTTACATTGTTACAACTAAACTAGTAGTTACATTGTTACAACTAAACTAGTAGTTACATTGTTACAACTAAACTAGTAGTTACATTGTTACAACTAAACTAGTAGTTACATTGTTACAACTAAACAGGTAGTTACATTGTTACAACTAAACTAATAGTTACATTGTTACAACTAAACTAATAGTAGTTACATTGTTACAACTAAACTAGTAGTTACATTGTTACAACTAAACTAATAGTTACATTGTTACAACTAAACTAATAGTTACATTGTTACAACTAAACTAATAGTTACATTGTTACAACTAAACTAGTAGTTACATTGTTACAACTAAACTAGTAGTTACATTGTTACAACTAAACTAGTAGTTACATTGTTACAACTAAACTAATAGTTACATTGTTACAACTAAACTAGTAGTTACATTGCTACAACTAAACTAGTAGTTACATTGTTACAACTACACTAGTAGTTACATTGTTACAACTAAACTAGTAGTTACATTGTCACAACTAAACTAGTAGTTACATTGTTACAACTAAACTAGTAGTTACATTGTTACAACTAAACTAGTAGTTACATTGTTACAACTAAACTAGTAGTTACATTGTTACAACTAAACTATTAGTAGTTACATTGTTACAACTAAACTAGTAGTTACATTGTTACAACTAAACTAATAGTTACATTGTTACAACTAAACTAATAGTTACATTGTTACAACTAAACTAGTAGTTACATTGTTACAACTAAACTAGTAGTTACATTGTTACAACTAAACTAGTAGTTACATTGTTACAACTAAACTATTAGTTACATTGTTACAACTAAACTAGTAGTTACATTGTTACAACTAAACTAGTAGTTACATTGTTACAACTAAACTAGTAGTTACATTGTTACAACTAAACTAATAGTTACATTGTTACAACTAAACTAATAGTTACATTGTTACAACTAAACTAGTAGTTACATTGTTACAACTAAACTAGTAGTTACATTGTTACAACTAAACTAGTAGTTACATTGTTACAACTAAACTATTAGTAGTTACATTGTTACAACTAAACTAGTAGTTACATTGTTACAACTAAACTAATAGTTACATTGTTACAACTAAACTAATAGTTACATTGTTACAACTAAACTAGTAGTTACATTGTTACAACTAAACTAGTAGTTACATTATATTCTTAGTTTTTTCGGTAAAGTCACGTTGAAGAGAAACAACAAAATATATATAAAACAATAAAAAATTCTCACGACGTTTCGACCATAACTCAAACGGTCATCATCAGGTGTGTCGGTTTGCATAAATTTATTTTGAAAACGCCATATTTATTTATATATATCTATAAAAAATAACGTTTGCGTCACGCGCAACGATTGGCAGTTTGCCCAGGACTAGTCCATCTATTTTTTGAAAAGAGGAGGGGGGAGACGAAATTTGTTTTTATGTATGCTGTCTGAAAGGCACTGTAAGCGTGAACAATCAATCAAGAACTGAAATGATTTATCAAATCTTTCCAATGATTGCTAAGATAGAATCTATCTTCTCGGTTGAAATTGTCTCTGTGCTTGTATATGTGGATAGCCTCATGAACGAATCTCTCATGGAAGCCAGATGGCTTACAAAGAACCTCCGTCTTGGAAAAGTCAATGGCATGTGAGCCTACTGAATTAGAACAATGATCTGCTACGGCCGAGGTGTTGGTCCTACCGTGTTTAAGGTCTGCTTTATGTTCACGAATGCGGTCCGAGATATGGCGTTTGGTTTCTCCAATGTAACTACTACCACAGAGGCAACTTAGTTTGTAGACACCAGGGTATTGTATGTCCGGAATCACATCTTTTACAGACGGAACCAGATCACGGATTTTATGTAATGTGTTGAAACGGACCTGGATCTTGTGTTTATTCAAGATTTTGGAGATCTTTTTTGTGATCCCAGCAATGTAGGGTAAAGTGATGGTTTTGAAAGGCTCCTCAAGAGGGTTCTTCTTCATGGTTTGAGTGATAGCTTTGCGGATTGTATAGTCGGAGTAACCATTAGCCCTAAGAGCTTGGTGTACGTGCTTGAGTTCACTGCTTATGTGTTCCTGGTCGGATATGCATTGGGCTCTATGATACAGAGTCTTGATGAGAGAATTCTTCTGTGATGGATGGTGGTGGGAATCCGGTTTCAGATAAGCATCCGTATGGGTAGCTTTCCTGTAGACAGAGTGGCTCATTGAACCATCAGGTCTCTTTTTAATTAGGACATCCAAAAAAGGTATCTTGCCATCTATTTCGACTTCCATGGTAAATCTGATGGCTGGGTGTATGGAATTGATGTGGTCGAAGAATTGGTCTAGAGCAGGCCGGCCATGTGGCCAGATGACAAAAGTGTCATCCACGTACCTCTTCCATAAGGTTGGGCGCAGAGTGGCAGTCTGGATGGCGTCAGTCTCAAATTTCTCCATGAAAATGTTAGCTATAACTGGAGAAAGGGGGGAGCCCATTGGGGTGCCCTCAGTTTGTTTGTAGAAAGTTCCATTCCAAGTGAAGTATGTATTGGTTAAACAGTGTCTCACCAGGGGGGGTACCTCAGTGTTTAGTCCTTGATGAACCAAGTCTTCAATGATTGCAATGGTGTCAGGTACAGGAACCTTGGTGAATAAGGAAACTACATCAAAACTGACAAGCAGGTCGTCTGGGGACAGGGAAATACCCTTGATTGTTGATACCAGGTGAGTAGAATTTTGTACCGCAGAGGTGGTCTTTCCAGTGAAAGGACGCAGGATTTCAGACAAAAAACGAGCTAGTTTGTAGGTGGGGGAGCTGATAGTAGAGACTATGGGACGAAGAGGTGTATCAACTTTATGTATTTTTGGTAAGCCGTATAATCTTGGTGGCCTGGCAGCAGAAGGTTTCAACGAAAACTGTTTAGATTGATCAATTAATGCGGTTGAATCAGAAATTATTTTGTTGGTTTGTGTGACGAGGCTGTTGGTGGGATCTCTTTTTATTTTTGTATAACTACCATCGTCGAGTAATTCTTTAATTTTGTTGTTGTATTCTATTTTATCCATGATAACAGTAGCATTGCCTTTGTCAGCTGAGAGAACTACAATATCATTCATCTTTTTTAATTTATATAATTCAAAACGCTCATCTTTGCTGAGGTTGCTAGCTGGCATCTTAGCGTTTTTGAGGGTTGCAGCGATTTCAGATCTTGCTACGTCTGCAGCGATGTGACCCAGGCCCCTGAGAGCAACGTCTACTTGGGCAATTATATCATTAACTGGTATGTGTTTAGGTGTGACTGCAAAGTTTAGACCTTTAGCTAAAACGGATTTCAGACCATCGGAAATAGAACTGTTACTGCGATTAATTACGACTTTATTAACGTCTAACTTTTTGGTGTGTGGGTCCGGTCTTTTGTTGAAGAGGAGGTTAAATTTGGAAATCAGGTTTTCCTTACATTTGGTCGACATAGTAGCAGCTGAAGAGGCAGTCATATTGTCTACATGTTCCCAATCCGATGTGGACATTATTGCCGTCAATGATAAGTGTGATTTGTAGAGTGTCTTGTCTAACTGATCTAGTTCTGTGCGTATAAGTCTGATTTTTTCTGAGATAAGAGCTAAGCTAGTTTTGAAAAGAATTCGTTTCGCATTAGAAGAAGTTACAGTAGCAGAGGTGAGTGTAAATGCGATTGGTATTACCCCAGAGTCGCGGCATCTCTTCAGGAAGGTGAGAGACTCGATCAGCTGAGCTTTCTTATCCCGGAGTTTGTTGAAAGATCTTAAAGTTATGTGAAAACCCTCCCCGTAGAGGCGATTAAATTTTGATTTAAAGCTTTCGTGACTGCAGTAATTCATATTCTTAGTTTTTTCGGTAAAGTCACGTTGAAGAGAAACAACAAAATAACAAAATATATATAAAACAATAAAAAATTCTCACGACGTTTCGACCATAACTCAAACGGTCATCATCAGGTGTGTCGGTTTGCATAAATTTATTTTGAAAACGGCATATTTATTTATATATATAAAAATAACGTTTGCGTCACGCGCAACGATGGCAGTTTGCCAGGACTAGTCCATCTATTTTTTGAAAAGAGGAGGGGGGAGACGAAATTTGTTTTTATGTATGCTGTCTGAAAGGCACTGTAAGCGTGAACAATCAATCAAGAACTGAAATGATTTATCAAATCTTTCCAATGATTGCTAAGATAGAATCCATCTTCTCGGTTGAAATTGTCTCTGTGTTTGTATATGTGGATAGCCTCATGAACGAATCTCTCATGGAAGCCAGATGGCTTACAAAGAACCTCCGTCTTGGAAAAGTCAATGGCATGTGAGCCTACTGAATTAGAACAATGATCTGCTACGGCCGAGGTGTTGGTCCTACCGTGTTTAAGGTCTGCTTTATGTTCACGAATGCGGTCCGAGATATGGCGTTTGGTTTCTCCAATGTAACTACTACCACAGAGGCAACTTAGTTTGTAGACACCAGGGTATTGTATGTCCGGAATCACATCTTTTACAGACGGAACCAGATCACGGATTTTATGTAATGTGTTGAAACGGACCTGGATCTTGTGTTTATTCAAGATTTTGGAGATCTTTTTTGTGATCCCAGCAATGTAGGGTAAAGTGATGGTTTTGAAAGGCTCCTCAAGAGGGTTCTTCTTCATGGTTTGAGTGATAGCTTTGCGGATTGTATAGTCGGAGTAACCATTAGCCCTAAGAGCTTGGTGTACGTGCTTGAGTTCACTGCTTATGTGTTCCTGGTCGGATATGCATTGGGCTCTATGATACAGAGTCTTGATGAGAGAATTCTTCTGTGATGGATGGTGGTGGGAATCCGGTTTCAGATAAGCATCCGTATGGGTAGCTTTCCTGTAGACAGAGTGGCTCATTGAACCATCAGGTCTCTTTTTAATTAGGACATCCAAAAAAGGTATCTTGCCATCTATTTCGACTTCCATGGTAAATCTGATGGCTGGGTGTATGGAATTGATGTGGTCGAAGAATTGGTCTAGAGCAGGCCGGCCATGTGGCCAGATGACAAAAGTGTCATCCACGTACCTCTTCCATAAGGTTGGGCGCAGAGTGGCAGTCTGGATGGCGTCAGTCTCAAATTTCTCCATGAAAATGTTAGCTATAACTGGAGAAAGGGGGGAGCCCATTGGGGTGCCCTCAGTTTGTTTGTAGAAAGTTCCATTCCAAGTGAAGTATGTATTGGTTAAACAGTGTCTCACCAGGGGGGGTACCTCAGTGTTTAGTCCTTGATGAACCAAGTCTTCAATGATTGCAATGGTGTCAGGTACAGGAACCTTGGTGAATAAGGAAACTACATCAAAACTGACAAGCAGGTCGTCTGGGGACAGGGAAATACCCTTGATTGTTGATACCAGGTGAGTAGAATTTTGTACCGCAGAGGTGGTCTTTCCAGTGAAAGGACGCAGGATTTCAGACAAAAAACGAGCTAGTTTGTAGGTGGGGGAGCTGATAGTAGAGACTATGGGACGAAGAGGTGTATCAACTTTATGTATTTTTGGTAAGCCGTATAATCTTGGTGGCCTGGCAGCAGAAGGTTTCAACGAAAACTGTTTAGATTGATCAATTAATGCGGTTGAATCAGAAATTATTTTGTTGGTTTGTGTGACGAGGCTGTTGGTGGGATCTCTTTTTATTTTTGTATAACTACCATCGTCGAGTAATTCTTTAATTTTGTTGTTGTATTCTATTTTATCCATGATAACAGTAGCATTGCCTTTGTCAGCTGAGAGAACTACAATATCATTCCTCTTTTTTAATTTATATAATTCAAAACGCTCATCTTTGCTGAGGTTGCTAGCTGGCATCTTAGCGTTTTTGAGGGTTGCAGCGATTTCAGATCTTGCTACGTCTGCAGCGATGTGACCCAGGCCCCTGAGAGCAACGTCTACTTGGGCAATTATATCATTAACTGGTATGTGTTTAGGTGTGACTGCAAAGTTTAGACCTTTAGCTAAAACGGATTTCAGACCATCGGAAATAGAACTGTTACTGCGATTAATTACGACTTTATTAACGTCTAACTTTTTGGTGTGTGGGTCCGGTCTTTTGTTGAAGAGGAGGTTAAATTTGGAAATCAGGTTTTCCTTACATTTGGTCGACATAGTAGCAGCTGAAGAGGCAGTCATATTGTCTACATGTTCCCAATCCGATGTGGACATTATTGCCGTCAATGATAAGTGTGATTTGTAGAGTGTCTTGTCTAACTGATCTAGTTCTGTGCGTATAAGTCTGATTTTTTCTGAGATAAGAGCTAAGCTAGTTTTGAAAAGAATTCGTTTCGCATTAGAAGAAGTTACAGTAGCAGAGGTGAGTGTAAATGCGATTGGTATTACCCCAGAGTCGCGGCATCTCTTCAGGAAGGTGAGAGACTCGATCAGCTGAGCTTTCTTATCCCGGAGTTTGTTGAAGGATCTTAAAGTTATGTGAAAACCCTCCCCGTAGAGGCGATTAAATTTTGATTTAAAGCTTTCGTGACTGCAGTAATTCATATTCTTAGTTTTTTCGGTAAAGTCACGTTGAAGAGAAACAACAAAATAACAAAATATATATAAAACAATAAAAAATTCTCACGACGTTTCGACCATAACTCAAACGGTCATCATCAGGTGTGTCGGTTTGCATAAATGTATTTTGAAAACGGCATATTTATTTATTTATTTATATCTATAAACAAATAACGTTTGCGTCACGCGCAACGATTGGCAGTTTGCCCAGGACTAGTCCATCTATTTTTTGAAAAGAGGAGGGGGGAGACGAAATTTGTTTTTATGTATGCTGTCTGAAAGCCACTGTAAGCGTGAACAATCAATCAAGAACTGAAATGATTTATCAAATCTTTCCAATGATTGCTAAGATAGAATCCATCTTCTCGGTTGAAATTGTCTCTGTGCTTGTATATGTGGATAGCCTCATGAACGAATCTCTCATGGAAGCCAGATGGCTTACAAAGAACCTCCGTCTTGGAAAAGTCAATGGCATGTGAGCCTACTGAATTAGAACAATGATCTGCTACGGCCGAGGTGTTGGTCCTACCGTGTTTAAGGTCTGCTTTATGTTCACGAATGCGGTCCGAGATATGGCGTTTGGTTTCTCCAATGTAACTACTACCACAGAGGCAACTTAGTTTGTAGACACCAGGGTATTGTATGTCCGGAATCACATCTTTTACAGACGGAACCAGATCACGGATTTTATGTAATGTGTTGAATATGAATTACTGCAGTCACGAAAGCTTTAAATCAAAATTTAGTAGTTACATTGTTACAACTAAACTAGTAGTTACATTGTTACAACTAAACTAGTAGTAGTTACATTGTTACAACTAAACTATTAGTTACATTGTTACAACTAAACTAGTAGTTACATTGTTACAACTAAACTAGTAGTTAAATTGTTACAACTAAACTAGTAGTTACATTGTTACAACTAAACTAATAATATTTACATTGTTACAACTAAACTATTAGTTACATTGTTACAACTAAACTAGTAGTTACATTGTTACAACTAAACTAGTAGTTACATTGTTACAACTAAACTAATAATAGTTACATTGTTACAACTAAACTAGTAGTTACATTGTTACAACTAAACTATTAGTTACATTGTTACAACTAAACTAGTAGTTACATTGTTACAACTAAACTAGTAGTTACATTGTTACAACTAAACTAGTAGTTACATTGTTACAACTAAACTATTAGTTACATTGTTACAACTAAACTAGTAGTTACATTGTTACAACTAAACTAGTAGTTACATTGTTACAACTAAACTAGTAGTTACATTGTTACAACTAAACTATTAATAGTTACATTGTTACAACTAAACTAGTAGTTACATTGTTACAACTAAACTAGTAGTTACATTGTTACAACTAAACTAGTAATAGTTACATTGTTACAACTTAACTAGTAGTTACATTGTTACAACTAAACTAGTAGTTACATTGTTACAACTAAACTAGTAGTTACATTGTTACAACTAAACTAGTAGTTACATTGTTACAACTAAACTAGTAGTTACATTGTTACAACTAAACTATTAGTTACATTGTTACAACTAAACTAGTAGTTACATTGTTACAACTAATCTAGTAGTTACATTGTTACAACTAAACTAGTAGTTACATTGTTACAACTAAACTAGTAGTTACATTGTTACAACTAAACTAGTAGTTACATTGTTACAGCTTAACTAATAGTTACATTGTTACAACTAAACTAGTAGTTACATTGTTACAACTAAACTCACCTTCACATTGTTACAACTAAACTCACCTTCACATTGTTACAACTAAACTAGTAGTTACATTGTTACAACTAAACTATTAGTTACATTGTTACAACTAAACTAGTAGTTACATTGTTACAACTAAACTAATAGTTGCATTGTTACCAGAGTGGTGAGCGTGGTGGTGAGTGGTGAGCGTTGCGGTGAGTGTGATGGTGAGTGTGGTGGTGAATGTGGTGTTGAGTGTGGTGGTGAGCGTGGTGGTGAGCGTGGCGGTGAATGTGGTGGTGAGCGTGGTGGTGAGCGTTGTGGTGAGTGTGGTGGTGAGCGTGGTGGTGAGCGTGGTGGTGAGTCTGTGGTGAATGTGGTGAGCGTGGTGGTGAGCGTGGTGGTGAACGTGGTGGTGAGCGTGGCGGTGAATGTGGTGGTGAGCGTGGTGGTGAGCGTGTTGGTGAGTGTGGTGATGAGTGTGGTGGTGAGCGTGGTGGTGAGCGTGGTGGTGAGTCTGGTGGTGAGCGTGGCGATGAGTGTGGTGGTGAGCGTGGTGGTGAGCGTGGTGGTGAGTGTGGTGGTGAGCGTGGTGGTGAGCGTGGTGGTGAGTGTGGTGGTGAGCGTGGTGGTGAGCGTGGTGGTGAGCGTGGTGTTACCCTGGTGGTTCAGCATGATGCTCTCAGGCTTGAGGTCTCTGTAGATGATTCCGTGTGAGTGGTGAGTGGTGAGCGTGGTGGTGAGTGTAGTGGTGAGTCGTGAGCGTGGTGGTGAGTGTGGTGTTACCCTGGTGGTTCAGCATGATGTTCTCAGGCTTGAGGTCTCTGTAGATGATTCCGTGTGAGTGGTGAGTGGTGAGTGTGGTGGTGAGTGGTGAGCGTGGTGGTGAGTGGTGAGCGTGGTGGTGAGCGTGGTGTTACCCTGGTGGTTCAGCATGATGTTCTCAGGCTTGAGGTCTCTGTAGATGATTCCGTGTGAGTGGTGAGTGTGAGTGGTGAGTGTAGTGGTGAGTGTGAGTGGTGAGTGTGAGTGGTGAGTGTGAGTGGTGAGCGTGGTGGTGAGTGTAGTGGTGAGCGTGGTGGTGAGTGTAGTAGTGAGTGTGGTGGTGAGTGTGAGTGGTGAGTGTGATGGTGAGTGTGAGTGGTGAGCGTGGTGGTGAGTGTAGTGGTGAGCGTGTTGGTAAGTGGTGAGCGTGGTGGTGAGTGTGAGTGGTGAGTGTGAGCGGTGAGTGTGAGTGGTGAGCGTGGTGGTGGTGAGTGTGAGTGATGAGCGTGTTGGTGAGTGGTGAGCGTGGTGGTGAGTGTGAGTGGTGAGTGTGAGCGGTGAGTGTGAGCGTGGTGGTGAGTGTGAGTGGTGAGTGTGAGCGGTGAGTGTGAGCGTGGTGGTGGTGAGTGTGAGTGGTGAGCGTGGTGGTGGTGAGTGTAGTGGTGAGTGGTGAGCGTGGTGGTGAGCGTGGTGGTGAGCGTGGTAGTGAGTGGTGAGTGGTGGTGAGTGGTGGTGAGTGGTGAGCGTGGTGGTGAGTGGTGAGTGGTGGTGAGTGGTGAGTGGTGAGCGTGGTGGTGATGAGCGTGGTGGTGAGTGGTGAGCATGGTGGTGAGTGGTGAGCGTGGTGGTGATGAGCGTGGTGGTGAGTGGTGAGCGTGGTGGTGAGTGGTGAGTGGTGAGCGTGGTGGTGGTGAGTGTAGTGGTGAGCGTGGTGGTGAGCAGTGAGTGGTGAGCGTGGTGGTGAGTGGTGAGCGTGGTGGTGAGTGGTGAGCGTGGTGGTGAGTGGTGAGCGTGGTGGTGAGCGTGGTGTTACCCTGGTGGTTCAGCATGATGTTCTCAGGCTTGAGGTCTCTGTAGATGATTCCGTGTGAGTGGTGAGTGTGGTGGTGAGCGTGGTGGTGAGCGTGGTGGTGAGTGGTGAGCGTGGTGGTGAGCGTGGTGGTGAGTGTGGTGTTACCCTGGTGGTTCAGCATGATGTTCTCAGGCTTGAGGTCTCTGTAGATGATTCCGTGTGAGTGGTGAGTGTGGTGGTGAGCGTGGTGGTGAGCGTGGTGGTGAGTGGTGAGCGTGGTGGTGAGCGTGGTGGTGAGTGTGGTGTTACCCTGGTGGTTCAGCATGATGTTCTCAGGCTTGAGGTCTCTGTAGATGATTCCGTGTGAGTGGTGAGTGGTGAGTGTGAGTGGTGAGCGTGGTGGTGAGTGGTGAGCGTAGTGGTGAGTGGTGAGCGTGGTGGTGAGTGTGAGTGGTGAGTGTAGTTGTGAGTGTAGTTGTGAGTGGTGAGTGTGAGTGGTGAGCGTGGTGGTGAGTGGTGAGCGTGGTGGTGAGCGGTGAGCGTGGTGGTGAGCGTGGTGGTGAGCGTGGTGGTGAGTGGTGAGCGTAGTGGTGAGTGGTGAGCGTGGTGGTGAGTGTGAGTGGTGAGTGTAGTTGTGAGTGGTGAGTGTGAGTGGTGAGCGTGGTGGTGAGTGGTGAGCGTGGTGATGAGTGTGAGTGGTGAGTGTGAGTGGTGAGCGTGGTGGTGAGTGGTGAGTGTGGGTGGTGAGCGTGGTGGTGAGTGGTGAGCGTGGTGGTGAGCGGTGAGTGGTGAGCGTGGTGGTGAGTGGTGAGCGTGGTGGTGAGCGGTGAGCGTGGTGGTGAGCGTGGTGGTGAGCGTGGTGGTGAGTGGTGAGCGTGGTGGTGAGCGGTGAGTGGTGAGCGTGGTGGTGAGTGGTGAGCGTGGTGGTGAGTGGTGAGCGTAGTGGTGAGCGTGGTGGTGAGCGTGGCGGTGAATGTGGTGGTGAGCGTGGTGGTGAGCGTGGTGGTGAGTGCGGTGGTGAGTGTGGTGGTGAGTGGTGAGCGTGGTGGTGAGTGTGAGTGGGGAGCGGTGAGTGAGTGGTGAGCGTGATGGTGAGTGGTGAGCGTGGTGAGTGTGAGTGGTGAGCGTGGTGGTGAGTGGTGAGCGTGGTGGTGGTGAGTGTGAGTGGTGAGCGTGGTGGTGGTGAGTGGTGAGTGGTGAGCGTGGTGGTGAGTGGTGAGTGTGGTGGTGAGTGGTGAGTGGTGAGCGTGGTGGTGGTGAGCGTGGTGGTGAGTGGTGAGTGGTGAGCATGGTGGTGAGTGGTGAGCGTGGTGGTGAGTGGTGAGTGGTGAGCGTGGTGGTGAGTGGTGAGTGTAGTGGTGAGTGGTGAGTGTAGTGGTGAGTGGTGAGCGTGGTGGTGAGCGTGGTGGTGAGTGGTGAGTGTAGTGGTGAGTGTGAGTGGTGAGCGTGGTGGTGAGTGGTGAGTGGTGAGCGTGGTGGTGAGTGGTGAGTGGTGAGCGTGGTGGTGAGTGGTGAGCGTGGTGGTGAGTGGTGTGTGGTGAGTGTAGTGGTGAGTGGTGAGCGTGGTGGTGAGCGTGGTGGTGAGTGGTGAGTGTAGTGGTGAGTGTGAGTGGTGAGCGTGGTGGTGAGTGGTGAGTGGTGAGCGTGGTGGTGAGTGGTGAGTGGTGAGCGTGGTGGTGAGTGGTGAGCGTGGTGGTGAGTGGTGAGTGGTGAGTGTAGTGGTGAGTGGTGAGCGTGCTGGTGAGCGTGGTGGTGAGTGTAGTGGTGAGTGTGAGTGGTGAGCGTGGTGGTGAGTGGTGAGTGGTGAGCGTGGTGGTGAGTGGTGAGTGGTGAGCGTGGTGGTGAGTGGTGAGCGTGGTGGTGAGTGGTGAGTGTAGTGGTGAGTGGTGAGCGTGGTGGTGAGCGTGGTGGTGAGTGGTGAGTGTAGTGGTGAGTGTGAGTGGTGAGCGTGGTGGTGAGTGGTGAGTGGTGAGCGTGGTGTTACCCTGGTGGTTCAGCATGATGTTCTCAGGCTTGAGGTCTCTGTAGATGATTCCGTGTGAGTGGTGAGTGGTGGTGAGTGGTGGTGAGTGGTGAGCGTGGTGGTGAGTGTGGTGTTACCCTGGTGGTTCAGCATGATGTTCTCAGGCTTGAGGTCTCTGTAGATGATTCCGTGTGAGTGGTGAGTGGTGAGCGTGGTGGTGAGTGGTGAGCGTGGTGGTGAGTGTGGTGTTACCCTGGTGGTTCAGCATGATGTTCTCAGGCTTGAGGTCTCTGTAGATGATTCCGTGTGAGTGGTGAGTGTGGTGGTGAGTGGTGGTGGTGAGTGGTGAGTGGTGAGCGTGGTGTTACCCTGGTGGTTCAGCATGATGTTCTCAGGCTTGAGGTCTCTGTAGATGATTCCGTGTGAGTGGTGAGTGTGGTGGTGAGTGGTGAGTGTAGTGGTGAGTGGTGAGCGTGGTGTTACCCTGGTGGTTCAGCATGATGTTCTCAGGCTTGAGGTCTCTGTAGATGATTCCGTGTGAGTGGTGAGTGGTGAGCGTGGTGGTGAGTGGTGAGTGTGGTGGTGAGTGGTGAGTGTGGTGGTGAGTGGTGAGTGGTGAGCGTGGTGATGAGTGGTGAGCGTGGTGGTGAGTGGTGAGTGGTGAGCGTGGTGTTACCCTGGTGGTTCAGCATGATGTTCTCAGGCTTGAGGTCTCTGTAGATGATTCCGTGTGAGTGGTGAGTGGTGAGCGTGGTGGTGAGTGGTGAGTGTGGTGTTACCCTGGTGGTTCAGCATGATGTTCTCAGGCTTGAGGTCTCTGTAGATGATTCCGTGTGAGTGGTGAGTGGTGAGCGTGGTGGTGAGTGGTGAGTGTGGTGTTACCCTGGTGGTTCAGCATGATGTTCTCAGGCTTGAGGTCTCTGTAGATGATTCCGTGTGAGTGGTGAGTGGTGAGCGTGGTGGTGAGTGGTGAGTGGTGAGTGTGGTGTTACCCTGGTGGTTCAGCATGATGTTCTCAGGCTTGAGGTCTCTGTAGATGATTCCGTGTGAGTGGTGAGTGGTGGTGAGTGGTGGTGAGTGGTGAGCGTGGTGGTGAGCGTGGTGTTACCCTGGTGGTTCAGCATGATGTTCTCAGGCTTGAGGTCTCTGTAGATGATTCCGTGTGAGTGGAGGTGACCCAGAGCCAGCGTGATCTCAGCCAGGTAGAAGCTACACAACGGAGACACGGGGGGGAGACACGGGGGGAGAGACACAGTGGTGGGGAGAGACGGGGGGAGATAGACACGGGGGTGAGACACGGGGTGGGAAAGAGACATGGGGTGAGACACGGGGTGAGACACGGGGTGGGAAAGAGACATGGGGTGAGACACGGGGGAGAGACACGGGGTGGGAGAGAGACACGGGGGTGAGACACGGGGGGAGAGACACGGGGTGAGACACGGGGGGAGAGAGAGACATGGGGTGAGACACAGGGGGAGAGACATGGGGGGAGAGACGCGGGGAGAGAGAGACACGGGGAGAGACACGGGGGAGAGACATGGGGTGAGACACGGGGGGAGAGACGCGGGGGGAGACACGGGGTGAGACACGGGGTGGGAGAGAGACATGGGGTGAGACACGGGGGAGAGACGCGGGGGGAGACACGGGGTGAGACACGGGGTGGGAGAGAGACATGGGGTGAGACACAGGGGGAGAGACACGGGGGGGTGAGACACGGGGGTGGGGAGAGACACGGGGGAGGGGAGGGGGGTGAGACACGGGGGTGGGGAGAGACACGGGGGGAGAGAGACACGGGGGAGGGGAGGGGGGTGAGACACGGGGGTGGGGAGAGACACGGGGGGAGAGAGACACGGGGGAGGGGAGGGGGGTGAGACACGGGGGTGGGGAGAGACACGGGGGGAGAGAGACACGGGGGAGGGGAGGGGGGTGAGACACGGGGGTGGGGAGAGACACGGGGGGAGACACGGGGAGAGAGACACGGGGGGGGGGGGGGTGAGAGGCACGGGGGAGAGACACGGGGGGGGAGACACGGGGAGGGAGAGACACGGGGAGAGAGACACGGGGGGAGAGGCAAGGGAGGAGAGACACGTGGTGAGACACGGGGGTGGGGGGAGAGACACGGGGAGACGCGTGGGGACGTGTGGACAGACAGGAGACTCAGGGAGACAGAGACACACGGACAATCTTAGTTGGGCGAGTGGAGGAGCCAGTAAGAAAGAATAACGGGAGAGCGGGCGGGCGGGCGAGTGAGGGAATGGATGAGCAAGCTAGTGGGCCAGTGGGTGAGCAGGTGAGTGAGTGAGCGGGTGAGTGAGTGACTGGGTGAGTGAGTGGGTGAGTGAGTGGGTGAGTGGGTGAGTGAGTGGGTGAGTGAGTGAGTGGGTGGGTGAGTGGGTGAGTGAGTGAGTGGGTGAGCGGGTGACTGGGTGAGTGAGTGAGTGGTTGAGTGGGTGAGCGGGTGAGTGGGTGACTGGGTGAGCGGTTGAGTGGGTGAGTGAGTGGTTGAGTGGGTGAGCGGGTGAGTGGGTGAGTGGGTGAGCGGGTGAGTGAGTGACTGGGTGAGTGGGTGAGTGGGTGAGTGAGTGAGTGAGTGGGTTAGTGAGTGAGTGAGTGGGTGAGCGGGTGAGTGGGTGGGTGAGTGAGTGGGTGAGTGAGTGAGTGGGTGAGTGAGTGGGTGGGTGAGTGGGTGAGTGAGTGGTTGAGTGGGTGAGCGGGTGAGTGGGTGAGTGGGTGAGCGGGTGAGTGAGTGACTGGGTGAGTGGGTGAGTGGGTGAGTGGGTGAGTGAGTGAGTGGGTGAGTGGATGAGTGGGTGACTGGGTGAGTGAGTGAGTGGTTAAGTGGGTGAGCGGGTGAGTGGGTGACTGGGTGAGTGAGTGAGTGGTTGAGTGGGTGAGCAGGTGAGTGGGTGAGCGGGTGAGCGGGTGAGTGAGTGGGTGAGCGGGTGATTGGGTGAGTGGGTGAGCGGGTGAGTGGGTGAGTGAGTGGTTGAGTGGGTGAGCGGGTGAGTGGGTGAGTGGGTGAGCGGGTGAGTGAGTGACTGGGTGAGTGGGTGAGTGGGTCAGTGGGTGAGTGAGTGAGTGGGTGAGTGGATGAGTGGGTGACTGGGTGAGTGAGTGAGTGGTTAAGTGGGTGAGCGGGTGAGTGGGTGACTGGGTGAGTGAGTGAGTGGTTGAGTGGGTGAGCAGGTGAGTGGGTGAGCGGGTGAGCGGGTGAGTGAGTGGGTGAGCGGGTGATTGGGTGAGTGGGTGAGCGGGTGAGTGGGTGAGCGGGTGAGCGAGTGAGTGGGTGAGTGGGTGAGCGGGTGACTGGATGAGTGGGTGAGTGGGTGACTGGGTGAGTGGGTGAGCGGGTGAGTGAGTGTGTGACTGGGTGAATGGGTGAGTGGGTGAGCGGGTGAGTGGGTGAGTGAGTGGGTGAGTAGGTGACTGGGTGAGTGGGTGAGTGAGTGGGTGAGTGGGTGAGTGAGCGGGTGAGCGATAGAGCCTCACCACGCCGTGTCTTCCATGAAGATGCCCTCACGCTCCAGTTGCATGAAGAGCTCCCCGCCTGTTCCCTCACACACAGACACACACACAGACACACACACAGACACACACACAGACACACACAGACACACACACAGACACACAGACACACACACAGACACACACAAGTTACACACACACAGACACACATACACACACATACACACACAGACACACACAGACACACACAGACACATACACAGACAGACACACACAGACACACACACAGACACACACACAGACACACACAGACACACACAGACACACACACAGACACACACACAGACACACACACACACAGACACACACACAGACACACACAGACACACACAGACACAGACACACACACAGACACAGAGCGAGTGGCTGAGTTGATGAGCGAGTGAACGAGTTGGTGAGCAAGCGAGTGGATTGGTGAGTGAGCGAGTTGGTGAGTGAGCGAGTTGGTGAGTGAGCGAGCGAGTTGGCGAGTGAGTGAGCGAGTTGGTGAGCGAGCGAGTTGGTGAGCGAGTGAGTTGGTGAGCGAGCGAGTTGGTGAGCGAGGGAGCGAGTTGGTGAGTGAGCGAGTTGGTGAGCGAGTGAGTTGGTGAGCGAGCGAGTGAGTTGGTGAGCGAGCGAGTTGGTGAGCGAGAGAGTTGGTGAGCGAGTGAGTTGGTGAGCGAGCGAGTTGGTGAGTGAGTTGGTGAGCGAGCGAGTTGGTGAGCGAGCCGAGGTTGGTGAGCGAGGAGTTGGTGAGCGAGCGAGTTGGTGAGCGAGCGAGTTGGTGAGCGAGTGAGTTGGTGAGCGAGTGAGTTGGTGAGCGAGCGAGTTGATGATCGAGTGAGTTGGTGAGCGAGCGAGTTGGTGAGTGAGCGAGTTGGTGAGCGAGCGAGTTGGTGAGCGAGCGAGTTGGTGAGCGAGTGAGTGAGTTGGTGAGCGAGTGAGTGAGTTGGTGAGCGAGCGAGTTGGTGAGCGAGCAAGTTGGTGAGCGAGCGAGTTGGTGAGCGAGCGAGTTGGTGAGTGAGGGAGTGAGTTGGTGAGTGAGCGAGTTGGTGAGCGAGCAAGTTGGTGAGCGAGCGAGCGAGTTGGTGAGCGAGCGAGCGAGTTGGTGAGCGGGCGAGCGAGTTGGTGAGCGAGCGAGTGGTGAGCGAGCGAGTTGGTGAGCGAGCGAGTTGGTGAGCGAGCGAGTTGGTGAGCGAGGGAGTGAGTTGGTGAGTGAGCGAGTTGGTGAGCGAGCGAGTTGGTGAGCGAGCGAGTGAGTTGGTGAGCGAGCGAGTTGATGAGCGAGCGAGCGAGGGAGTTGGTGAGCAAGCGAGCGAGTTGGTGAGCGAGCGAGTTGGTGAGCGAGCGAGTAAGTTGGTGAGCGAGTGAGTTGGTGAGCGGGTTTGTGAGTGAGCGAGTTGGTGAGCTGTGAGTGAGTTGGTGAGCGACGTCGAGCGAGTTGGTGAGCGAGTGAGCGAGTTGGTGAGCGAGCGAGCGAGTTGGTGAGCGAGCGAGGGAGTTGGTGAGCGAGCGAGCGAGTGGGTGAGCGAGTGAATGAGCGAGTTGGTGAGCGAGCGAGTTGGGTAGCGAGCGAGTTGGTGAGCGAGCGGGTTGTTGAGCGAGTGAGCGAGTTGGTGAGTGAGCGGGCGAGTTGGTGAGCGAGCGAGTGAGTGAGTGAGCGAGTTGGCGAGCGAGCGAGTTGTGAGTGAGTGAGCGAGTTGGTGAGCGAGCGAGTTGGTGAGCGAGTGAGTTGGTGAGCGAGCGAGTTGGTGAGCGAGGGAGCGAGTTGGTGAGTGAGCGAGTTGGTGAGCGAGTGAGTTGGTGAGCGAGCGAGTGAGTTGGTGAGCGAGCGAGTTGGTGAGCGAGAGAGTTGGTGAGCGAGTGAGTTGGTGAGCGAGCGAGTTGGTGAGTGAGTTGGTGAGCGAGCGAGTTGGTGAGCGAGCGAGTTGGTGAGCGAGTGAGTTGGTGAGCGAGGGAGTTGGTGAGCGAGCGAGTTGGTGAGCGAGCGAGTTGTGAGTGAGCGAGTGAGCGAGTTGGTGAGTGAGCGGGCGAGTTGGTGAGCGAGCGAGTGAGTGAGTGAGCGAGTTGGCGAGCGAGCGAGTTGGTGAGTGAGTGAGCGAGTTGGTGAGCGAGCGAGTTGGTGAGCGAGTGAGTTGGTGAGCGAGCGAGTTGGTGAGCGAGGGAGCGAGTTGGTGAGTGAGCGAGTTGGTGAGCGAGTGAGTTGGTGAGCGAGCGAGTGAGTTGGTGAGCGACGAGTTGGTGAGCGAGAGAGTTGGTGAGCGAGTGAGTTGGTGAGCGAGCGAGTTGGTGAGTGAGTTGGTGAGCGAGCGAGTTGGTGAGCGAGCGAGTTGGTGAGCGAGTGAGTTGGTGAGCGAGGAGTTGGTGAGCGAGCGAGTTGGTGAGCGAGCGAGTTGGTGAGCGAGTGAGTTGGTGAGCGAGTGAGTTGGTGAGCGAGCGAGTTGATGATCGAGTGGAGTTGGTGAGCGAGCGAGTTGGTGAGTGAGCGAGTTGGTGAGCGAGCGAGTTGGTGAGCGAGCGAGTTGGTGAGCGAGTGAGTGAGTTGGTGAGCGAGTGAGTGAGTTGGTGAGCGAGCGAGTTGGTGAGCGAGCAAGTTGGTGAGCGAGCGAGTTGGTGAGCGAGCGAGTTGGTGAGTGAGGGAGTGAGTTGGTGAGTGAGCGAGTTGGTGAGCGAGCAAGTTGGTGAGCGAGTGAATGAGCGAGTTGGTGAGCGAGCGAGTTGGTGAGCGAGCGAGTTGGTGAGCGAGCGAGTTGTTGAGCGAGTGAGCGAGTTGGTGAGTGAGCGGGCGAGTTGGTGAGCGAGCGAGTGAGTGAGTGAGCGAGTTGGCGAGCGAGCGAGTTGGTGAGTGAGTGAGCGAGTTGGTGAGCGAGCGAGTTGGTGAGCGAGTGAGTTGGTGAGCGAGCGAGTTGGTGAGCGAGGGAGCGAGTTGGTGAGTGAGCGAGTTGGTGAGCGAGTGAGTTGGTGAGCGAGCGAGTGAGTTGGTGAGCGAGCGAGTTGGTGAGCGAGAGAGTTGGTGAGCGAGTGAGTTGGTGAGCGAGCGAGTTGGTGAGTGAGTTGGTGAGCGAGCGAGTTGGTGAGCGAGCGAGTTGGTGAGCGAGTGAGTTGGTGAGCGAGGGAGTTGGTGAGCGAGCGAGTTGGTGAGCGAGCGAGTTGGTGAGCGAGTGAGTTGGTGAGCGAGTGAGTTGGTGAGCGAGCGAGTTGATGATCGAGTGAGTTGGTGAGCGAGCGAGTTGGTGAGTGAGCGAGTTGGTGAGCGAGCGAGTTGGTGAGCGAGCGAGTTGGTGAGCGAGTGAGTGAGTTGGTGAGCGAGTGAGTGAGTTGGTGAGTGAGCGAGTTGGTGAGCGAGCAAGTTGGTGAGCGAGCGAGTTGGTGAGCGAGCGAGTTGGTGAGTGAGGGAGTGAGTTGGTGAGTGAGCGAGTTGGTGAGCGAGCAAGTTGGTGAGCGAGCGAGCGAGTTGGTGAGCGAGCGAGCGAGTTGGTGAGCGGGCGAGCGAGTTGGTGAGCGAGCGAGTTGGTGAGCGAGCGAGTTGGTGAGCGAGCGAGTTGGTGAGCGAGCGAGTTGGTGAGCGAGGGAGTGAGTTGGTGAGTGAGCGAGTTGGTGAGCGAGCGAGTTGGTGAGCGAGCGAGTGAGTTGGTGAGCGAGCGAGTTGATGAGCGAGCGAGCGAGGGAGTTGGTGAGCAAGCGAGCGAGTTGGTGAGCGAGCGAGTTGGTGAGCGAGCGAGTAAGTTGGTGAGCGAGTGAGTTGGTGAGCGGGTTGGTGAGTGAGCGAGTTGGTGAGCGAGTGAGTGAGTTGGTGAGCGAGCGGGCGAGCGAGTTGGTGAGCGAGTGAGCGAGTTGGTGAGCGAGCGAGCGAGTTGGTGAGCGAGCGAGGGAGTTGGTGAGCGAGCGAGCGAGTGGGTGAGCGAGTGAATGAGCGAGTTGGTGAGCGAGCGAGTTGGTGAGCGAGCGAGTTGGTGAGCGAGCGAGTTGTTGAGCGAGTGAGCGAGTTGGTGAGTGAGCGGGCGAGTTGGTGAGCGAGCGAGTGAGTGAGTGAGCGAGTTGGCGAGCGAGCGAGTTGGTGAGCGAGCGAGTTGGTGAGCGAGCGAGTTGGTGAGCGAGCGAGTTGGTGAGCGAGCGAGTTGTTGAGCGAGTGAGCGAGTTGGTGAGTGAGCGGGCGAGTTGGTGAGCGAGCGAGTGAGTGAGTGAGCGAGTTGGCGAGCGAGCGAGTTGGTGAGCGAGCGAGTTGGTGAATGAGCGAGTTGGTGAGCGAGCGGGCGAGCCAGGAGTTAGTGATCACCACTCAGGTACTCCAGGATGAGGTACAGCTTTCCTCCCGTCTGGAAGGCGTAGGCCAACTCCACGATGAACGGGTGCCGGATGGCTTCCAAGATGCTCCTCTCGGCCTTGGTGTGAGCGGTGTCCTTGGCGTTACACACGATGGCAGCCTGTTCACACACACAGACAAAGATCCCCCAGGTAGCCTCTGGCAGGGCTGTAGGGGCAAGTGCTGCTAGTGGCGAGTAGCACCACCTATGATGTACACACACACAGACAAAGCTCCCCCAGGTAGCCTCTAGCAGGGCTGTAGGGGCAAGTGCTGTTAGTGGTGGCGAGTAGCAGCAGCAGTGTCTATGTACTACACACACCACACACAGACAAAGCTCCCCCAGGTAGCCTCTAGCAGGGCTGTAGGGGCAAGTGCTGTTAGCTAGCGAGTAGCACCACCTATGATGCGCACACACAGACAAAGCTCCCCCAGGTAGCCTCTAGCAGGGCTGTAGGGGCAAGTGCTGTTAGCTAGCGAGTAGCACCACCTATGATGCGCACACACAGACAAAGCTCCCCCAGGTAGCCTCTAGCAGGGCTGTAGGGGCAAGTGCTGCTAGTGGCGAGTAGCACCACCTATGATGCACACACACAGACAAAGCTCCTCCAGGTAGCCTCTAGCAGGGCTGTAGGGGCAAGTGCTGTTAGCTAGCGAGTAGCACCACCTATGATGCGCACACACAGACAAAGCTCCCCCAGGTAGCCTCTAGCAGGGCTGCAGGGGCAAGTGCTGCTACTACCGGCACTGTGGCACGCACAGAAGGGGTGGGTGGCCAGGACCACGCCCGGCCGCCTTTGTCTCCTCAGAGAGTGAGTGAGAGAGTGAGTGAGAGTGAGAGAGTGAGTGGTGAGCGTGGGGTGAGCGTGGGGTGAGTGAGAGAGTGAGTGAGAGAGTGAGTGAGTGAGAGAGTGAGTGAGTGGGTGGGTGAGTGAGTGAGAGTGAGTGAGTGAGTGTGGTGAGTGAGTGAGTGTGGTGAGTGAGTGTGGTGAGTGAGTGAGTGAGGGAGTGAGTGAGTGAGAGAGTGAGTGAGTGAGTGAGAGAGTGAGTGAGTGAGTGAGAGAGTGAGTGAGTGAGTGAGAGAGTGAGTGAGTGAGAGAGTGAGAGAGTGAGTGAGTGAGTGAGAGAGTGAGTGAGTGAGAGAGTGAATGAGAGAGTGAGTGAGTGAGTGTATTAGTGAGTGTGTGAGTGAGTGAGAGATCATCGCTCACCTTCTTCAGAACCTTCATAGCGAAAATGCTATCATTGTCTGTGCCGGTCACCTTACGGACTTGGAAAACCTGCACACACACACACACATGTACACACACGCACACACACGTACACACACACACACACACGTACACACACACACACGTGTACACACACACACGAACACACACACACGTACACACACACACGTACACACACACACACTTACACACAACACACACGTACACACACACACAGACACACACGTACACACACACAGACACACACGTGTACACACACACACGTACACACACGTACACACGTACACACACACGTACACACACACGTACACACACAACAACAACAACAACCGCCATTCGCCACTAAGTGGCGGTGACGTCAACACGACGCTTGTGCCAGGCTATGTGCACCCTGAGGCCACGTGAAGTGTCGAACGCCCGCTGGCAGGAGGTCACGGGGCAGACCCAGGTGCCACGGGTCGACTGACTGAGGTGCCACGGGTCGACTGACTGTTGTTGGAGGGCGACTGCCTCCAACTGCCCAGTAGCATCCTTCACGAGCCTCCTCCACAGAGGCCGATCTTGACACCGCTGGTACCAGTCATCGGCAAGTCCACTCAGCTCCACGTCCTCCTGTACCACATCACTCCATCTCTTCTCCAGCCCGTGCCGCGCCCGCTTAGCCCCCTCAATCCGGCCAAACAAAAGCTGTTTCGGCATGCGGTGGCTGGGCATGCGGGCAACATGACCCAGCCATCGCAGCCTTGCCTGCCGGAGGAGCTCACCGATGGGACCCTGCCCAGATCTTTCAAGGATTTGTGAGCTCCTCACACAATCCAGTCTGGTTAAACCCAGGATGGATCGTAGGCAGGCCAGCCTAAATGTTTCTAACCGGCGAAGATGTTCCATTAGGGGGGTCCACGTTTCGCAAGCGTAGAGAAGGGAGGGAATGACCGTGGCCGAGAAGACCTGAAGCTTAGTGCGGAGCGACAGACCAGGTAGCTTCCACACAGCGTTACGCAACCGATGAAAAGATATTGCCGCTCGACTGATTCGGAGTGAGACCTCTGCTGTTAAACTGGAGCCAGTCATAAGCACACTGCCCAGGTATGGGAAACTCTCCACTCTCTCCACAACTGCCCCATCACCGATTGGGAGTTGTGGGGGTGGAGTGTCCGATGGTACAAAATACCCAGGCAGGTGCTTAGTTTTGGTGGGGCTGATGGTAAGGCCCCACCTCTTAGTGGCACGCTCCAGTCTCAGCAGCAGCGTCTCCAACTCCTCCTCTGACTGAGTAGCTATTACCAAGTCATCAGCATACATAACGTGGTTGAGCAATAGGGAGCCATCCCTTGACCGCACCCGGGCATCGATTAGCCTCCCATTATATCTGTACCATATGGAGATTCCCCCGGTACAGCTATTGAAGGCTTCACGAACTACGTGGTCAAAATAGATGTTAAATAATGTGGGAGCCAGAGGACATCCCTGTCGCACCCCAAGGTGTACAGGGAATGGCTCTGACTCCCGGCCACGTAGTTTTACCCGGGCCCGCTCACCATCATGAAGGTCCTTAATGATCGTGAGCAGAGGGTCAGGTACTCCAAAAGCACGAAGAACGACCCAGAGCCCAGGCCTACTGATGGTATCATAGGCCTTGACCAGGTCAATAAAGCAGAGATGTAGGTCTTGCTGGAATTCCCTACACCTCTGCTGTAGCAGACGGACAGAAAATATGGCATCTGTGCAGGACCGCCCTTTCCTGAAACCGCATTGGGGCTCCGCAAGCCTCTCCTCAGCGTGCCTGGCAAGGCGATGCTGAATAATCCTTGCCAGGACCTTTCCCGGCACACTGAGGAGTGAGATGCCCCTGTAGTTGTTACAGTCTGTGCGGTCCCCCTTCTTAAAAAGGGGGACCACCAGGGCATCCTTCCAATCCTGCGGAACCCGTCCAGTGGTCCAGACTGTTGTTATGATGTCATATAGGGCAGTCTGTGCACAAACGCCACCCTCCCACACACACACACACACACGTACACACACACACACGTACACACACACACACACGTACACACACACACACGTACACACACACACGCACACACACACACAACCACAACAACAACAACAACCGCCATTCGCCACTAAGTGGCGGTGACGTCACCACAACGCTTGTGCCAGGCTATGTGCACCGTGAGGCCACGTGAAGTGTCGAACGCCCGCTGGCAGGAGGTCACGGGGCAGACCCAGGTGCCACGGGTCGATTGACTGAGATGACTGGCTGATGCACCACCTGTGCCCCCTACTGTGCCAACCTGCTGTGCTTTAGCCACCCGGCGCTCCGCTCGCTGTTGTGAGCGTCGCTCCTCCGCCCTCCGTTGTTGTTGGAGGGCGACTGCCTCCAACTGCCCAGTAGCCTCAGGGTGCACCTAGCCTGGCACTAGCCCCAGTATCAGCAGCGTCTTTCACGAAGCCTCCTCCACTGAGGCTGATCTTGACACCGCTGGTACCGGTCGTCGGCAAGTCCACTCAGCTCCACGTCCTCCTGTACCACGTCACTCCATCTCTTCTCTAGCCCGTGGCCACTCACTCACTCACCCACCCTCCCACTCACCCACCCACTCACTCACCCACCCACTCACCCACCCACCCACCCACTCACTCACTCACCCACCCACCCACTCACCCACTCACAAAACCCACTCACTCACCCACTCACCCACCCACTCACTCACCCACCCTCCCACTCACCCACCCACTCACTCACTCACTCACCCACCCACCCACTCACCCACCCACTCACAAAACCCACTCACTCACCCACCCACTCACAAAACCCACTCACTCACCCACCCACTCACTCTCTCACTCACCCACTCACCCACCCACCCACTCACCCACTCACCCACCCACCTACCCACTCACCCACCTACCCACTCACCCACCTACCCACCCACCCACCCACCCACAAAACCCACTCACTCACCCACCCACTTACTCACTCACCCACCCACTCCCTCACTCACTCACTCACCCACCCACCCACCCACTCACCCACCCACCCACTCACAAAACCCACTCACCCACCCCCTCACTCACCCACTCACCCACCCACTCACCCACCTCACCCACTCACTCACCCACTCACCCACCCACTCACTCACCCACCCACTCACCCACCCACTCACCCACCCACTCACTCACCCACCCACTCACCCACCCACTCACCCACCCACTCACTCACTCACCCACTCACTCACCCACCCACCCACTCACCCACCCACTCACCCACTCACCCACCCACTCACCCATCAGTTCCATCTCTTCTCCAGCCCATGCCATGCCCGTTTAGCTCCCTCCATCCATCCAAACAGAAGCTATCTGTGTACGCGGCGGCTAAGTCAGGCGGTGGCTAAGTCAGGCGGTGGCTAAGTCAGGCGGTGGCTAAGTCAGGCGGCGGCTAAGTCAGGCGGTGGCTAAGTCAGGCGGCGGCTAAGGCAGGCGGCGACTAAGGCAGGCGGTGGCTAAGTCAGGCGGTGGCTAAGTCAGGCGGCGGCTAAGTCAGGCGGTGGCTAAGTCAGGCGGCGGCTAAGGCAGGCGGCGACTAAGGCAGGCGGTGTGACCTCCAGTCGACCCCCCCGTGACCTCCAGTCGACCCCCCCGTGACCTCCAGTCGACCCCCCCGTGACCTCCAGTCGACCCCCCCGTGACCTCCAGTCGACCCCCCCATGACCTCCAGTCGACCCCCCCCGTGACCCCCCGCCCCGTGACCCCCCCCTCCTCCCCGTGACCTCCGGTGACCCCCCGCCCACACCCCCTCCGACCCCGTGACCCCTGACCTTTCCGTATCCGCCCTTGCCCAGCACGCGCAGCAGCTGGAAGCATTCCGGGCCAATCTTCTCAGGGCCCCGGTTCACGGACCCCTCGCTCAGCTCAAATTTCTCACACTCACCCACGTCCCTACACACACACACACAGTGTACACACACAGTGTACACACACAGTGTACACACAGTGTACACACACACACAGTACACACAGTGTACACAGTGTACACACTCACCCACGTCCATACACA
>NW_027423063.1:0-57500 GCF_048934315.1 Petromyzon marinus | reverse complement strand
CCCCCTACTGTGCCAACCTGCTGTGCTTTAGCCACCCGGCGCTCCGCTCGTTGTTGTGAGCATCGCTCCTCCGCCCTCCGTTGTTGTTGGAGGGCGACTGCCTCCAACTGCCCAGTAGCATCCTTCACGAGCCTCCTCCACAGAGGCCGATCTTGACACCGCTGGTACCAGTCATCGGCAAGTCCACTCAGCTCCACGTCCTCCTGTACCACGTCACTCCATCTCTTCTCTAGCCCGTGCCGCGCCCGTTTAGCCCCCTCGATCCGGCCGAACAAAAGCTGTTTCGGCATGCGGTGGCTGGGCATGCGGGCTACATGAGTTAAATAGAGATTTGTGATCGCGGGCCACTGAGGCAGACTCCATCTCCTCAGCAACCCGCGACCACCACCCATCCTTGCAGCGCCTCACGGTACACACAGACACACGTACACACACACAGGTACACACACACACACACAGGTACACACACACAGGTACACACACACACACACAGGTACACACACACACACACAGGTACACACACACAGGTACACACACACAGGTACACACACACACGTAAACACACACACACACACAGGTACACACACACACGTAAACACACACACACACAGGTACACACACACACACAGGTACACACACGTACGGTGAGACACGGGGAGACACGGAGGGAGACACGGGGAGACACGGGGGGAGACACGGGGAGACACGGGGGGTGAGACACGGGGGGTGAGACACGGGGGGTGAGACACGGGGGGTGAGACACGGGGGGTGAGACACGGGGGGTGAGACACGGGGGGTGAGACACGGGGGGTGAGACACGGGGGGTGAGACACGGGGGGTGAGACACGGGGGGTGAGACACGGGGGGTGAGACACGGGGGGTGAGACACGGGGGGTGAGACACGGGGGGTGAGACACGGGGGGTGAGACACGGGGGGTGAGACACGGGGGGTGAGACACGGGGGGTGAGACACGGGGGGTGAGACACGGGGGGTGAGACACGGGGGGTGAGACACGGGGGGTGAGACACGGGGGGTGAGACACGGGGGGTGAGACACGGGGGGTGAGACACGGGGGGTGAGACACGGGGTGTGAGACACGGGGGGAGACACACGGGGAGACACACGGGGGGGTGAGACACGGGGGTGAGGCTACTCACATCATGTCCACAAACGCGTGCCCCAACCTCTCATAGTCGCTGCTGTGTCCCTGCGAGAGACAAAGGAGGACACACACAGACAAAGCTCCCCCAGGTAGCCTCTAGCAGGGCTGTAGGGGCAAGTGCTGTTAGTGGTAGCGAGTAGCACCACCTGACAATAACTCACCATTCACTCACTCACCACTCACCTCACCACTCACCTCACCCCTCACCACTCACTCACCACTCACTCACACCTCACTCACCACTCACTCACTCACACCACTCACTCACCACTCACTCACCACTCACTCACACCACTCACCACTCACCTCACACCACTCACCCCGCTCCTCACCACTCACTCACCACTCACTCACACCACTCACTCACCACTCACTCACTCACACCCCTCACCACTCACCCCTCACTCACTCACCTCACCCCGCTCCTCACCACTCACCTCACCACTCACCTCACCTTACACTCACTCACCACTCACTCACCACTCACTCACCTCACACCACTCACTCACCTCACCTTACACTCACTCACCACTCGCTCACCACTCACTCACTCACCACTCACCTCACCACTCACCTCACCTTACACTCACTCACCACTCACTCACACCACTCACCTCACCCCGCTCCTCGCCACTCACCCCTCACCACTCACTCACACCTCACTCACCACTCACCTCACCACTCACTCACCACTTACTCACACCACTCACCTCACCACTCACTCACTCACACCACTCACCACTCACCTCGTCATCGTCGCTGTCGCCCTCCTCACCCCGCTCCTCACCCCGCTCCTCACCACTCACTCACCACTCACTCACTCACACCACTCACCTCACACCACTCACTCACCACTCACCTCACCACTCACTCACCACTCACCACTCACTCACCTCACCACTCACCTCACACCACTCACTCACCCCTCACCACTCACCACTCACACCACTCACCTCACCACTCACTCACCACTCACTCACCTCACCACTCACCTCACACCACTCACTCACCCCTCACCACTCACACCACTCACTCACCCCTCACCCCTCACCACTCACACCACTCACCTCACCACTCACTCACCACGCTCCTCACCACTCACCTCGTCATCGTCGCTGTCGCCCTCCTCACCCCGCTCCTCACCACGCTCCTCACCCCGCTCCTCACCATCCTCGGTGAGGTCGATGTCAAAGACGGCGGCCATGAAGCAGCGTCCATGGGGGTAGGGGGTGGGAATCGATTCCTCGACGTCGATTCCGCACCGTAGTCGGCGATTCGATTCCGTTACATTCAGGGCTTGGTGCGCTGAGGAATCGATTCCGCGTCGTTCAATTCCATAGCGATCGGGGTTTTCAACGCGTTGAGAGGGGAGGGGGGGCACGGATCGATTCGTCGACTCCATCAGTTCGATTCTACAACAACCGCGATTCCTCCCGTTCGGGTGAACGCACGTGGTGCGGGTCGATTACGATAATATCGATTCGCCTTCTAAGGCGATTCTTTCAATAGTGTGATAGCACGAGGTGCCTGGATCGATTCAAGTTGGTTCGATTCCACACGCGCCGCGATTTCTCCCGGAAGAGATCCCCGCATCGCGATTCCGACATGAGGTTTGACGCACGTGGCGCGTGGATCGATTTCTCCAGCACCACGATTCCTCCCGTAGGGTGAACACGCGAGACGCGTGTATCGATTCCTCCTGCACCACGATTCCCCCCGTAGAGTTAACTCGCGAGGCGCGTGGATCGATTCCGCACCAACGAATCCTATCCCCACCACACTTCCGTTTGCGACCACGAGGTGAATCGATTCCGAATGCAACCGTAATCGAGCTGATCGATTTCGTCGCGAATGGCCATACTTCACCAGGGTGGCCCACAAGTCAGGACACATCTGGGTTGTTGTTGTTGTTGCTGTGACACATCGTGGTTGTTGTTGTTGTTGTGACACAGTGGTTGTTGTTGTTGTGACACATAGTGGTTGTTGTTGTTGTGACACATAGTGGTTGTTGTTGTTGTTGGTTGTTGTTGTTGTTGTGACACAGTGGTTGTTGTTGTTGTGACACATAGTTGTTGTTGTTGTGACACATAGTGGTTGTTGTTGTTGTGACACATAGTGGTTGTTGTTGTGACACATAGCGGTTGTTGTTGTTGTGACACATAGTGGTTGTTGTTGTGACACATAGTGGTTGTTGTTGTTGTGACACAGTGGTTGTTGTTGTTGTGACACATAGTTGTTGTTGCTGTGACACATAGTGGTTGTTGTTGTTGTTGTGACACATAGTGGTTGTTGTTGTTGTTGTGACACATAGTTGTTGTTGTTGTGACACATAGTGGTTGTTGTTGTGACACAGTGGTTGTTGTTGTTGTGACACATAGTGGTTGTTGTTGTTGTGACACATAGCGGTTGTTGTTGTTGTGACACATAGTGGTTGTTGTTGTGGTGACACATAGTGGTTGTTGTTGTGGTGACACATAGTGGTTGTTGTTGTTGTGACACATCTGGGTTGTTGTTGTTGTTGTGACACAGTGGTTGTTGTTGTTGTGACACACAATGGTTGTTGCTGTTGTTGTGACACATCTGGGTTGTTGTTGTTGTTGTTGTGACACATCTGGGTTGTTGTTGTTGTTGTGACACAGTGGTTGTTGTTGTTGTGACACACAATGGTTGTTGTTGTTGTGACACATCTGGGTTGTTGTTGTTGTGACACATAGTGGTTGTTGTTGTGACACATAGTGGTTGTTGTTGTTGTGACACATAGTGGTTGTTGTTGTTGTTGTGACACATCTGGGTTGTTGTTGTTGTTGTGACACATCTGGGTTGTTGTTGTTGTGACACACAATGGTTGTTGTTGTGACACATCTGGGTTGTTGTTGTTGTGACACACAATGGTTGTTGTTGTTGTTGTGACACACAATGGTTGTTGTTGTTGTGACACATCTGGGTTGTTGTTGTTGTGACACACAATGGTTGTTGTTGTTGTGCCACACAATGGTTGTTGTTGTGACACATCTGGGTTGTTGTTGTTGTGACACACAATGGTTGTTGTTGTTGTGACACATCTGGGTTGTTGTTGTTGTGACACACAATGGTTGTTGTTGTTGTGACACACAATGGTTGTTGTTGTTGTTGTTGTGACACATCTGGGTTGTTGTTGTTGTTGTTGTGACACACAATGGTTGTTGTTGTTGTTGTGACACATCTGGGTTGTTGTTGTTGTTGTGACACACAATGGTTGTTGTTGTTGTGACACAGTGGTTGTTGTTGTTGTTGTGACACAGTGGTTGTTGTTGTTGTGACACATAGTGGTTGTTGTTGTTGTTGTTGTGACACATAGTGGTTGTTGTTGTGACACATAGTGGTTGTTGTTGTTGTGACACATAGTGGTTGTTGTTGTTGTGATACATAGTGGTTGTTGTTGTTGTGACACATAGTGGTTGTTGTTGTTGTGATACATAGTGGTTGTTGTTGTTGTTGTGACACATAGTGGTTGTTGTTGTTGTGACACATAGTGGTTGTTGTTGTTGTGACACATCTGGGTTGTTGTTGTTGTTGTTGTGACACATAGTGGTTGTTGTTGTTGTGACACACAATGGTTGTTGTTGTTGTGACACATCTGGGTTGTTGTTGTGACACACAATGGTTGTTGTTGTTGTGACACATCTGGGTTGTTGTTGTTGTGACACACAATGGTTGTTGTTGTTGTTGTTGTGACACACAATGGTTGTTGTTGTTGTTGTGACACATCTGGGTTGTGGTTGTTGTTGTTGTGACACATAGTGGTTGTTGTTGTTGTGACACATCTGGGTTGTTGTTGTTGTGACACACAATGGTTGTTGTTGTTGTTGTGACACACAATGGTTGTTGTTGTGACACATCTGGGTTGTGGTTGTTGTTGTTGTGACACATAGTGGTTGTTGTTGTTGTGACACATCTGGGTTGTTGTTGTTGTGACACACAATGGTTGTTGTTGTGACACACAATGGTTGTTGTTGTTGTTGTGACACATCTGGGTTGTTGTTGTTGTTGTGACACACAATGGTTGTTGTTGTGACACACAATGGTTGTTGTTGTGACACATCTGGGTTGTTGTTGTTGTGACACAATGGTTGTTGTTGTTGTGACACATCTGGGTTGTTGTTGTGACACACAATGGTTGTTGTTGTTGTGACACACAATGGTTGTTGTTGTTGTTGTGACACATCTGGGTTGTTGTTGTTGTTGTGACACACAATGGTTGTTGTTGTGACACATCTGGGTTGTTGTTGTTGTGACACAATGGTTGTTGTTGTGACACAGTGGTTGTTGTTGTTGTTGTGACACATAGTGGTTGTTGTTGTTGTTGTGACACATAGTGGTTGTTGTTGTGACACATAGTGGTTGTTGTTGTGACACAGTGGTTGTTGTTGTTGTTGTGATACATAGTGGTTGTTGTTGTTGTTGTTGTGACACATAGTGGTTGTTGTTGTTGTGACACATAGTGGTTGTTGTTGTTGTTGTGACACATCTGGGATGTTGTTGTTGTTGTGACACATAGTGGTTGTTGTTGTTGTGACACATCTGGGTTGTTCTTGTTGTTGTGACACACAATGGTTGTTGTTGTTGTGACACATCTGGGTTGTTGTTGTTGTGACACACAATGGTTGTTGTTGTTGTTGTGACACATCTGGGTTGTTGTTGTTGTGACACACAATGGTTGTTGTGGTTGTTGTGACACATCTGGGTTGTTGTTGTTGTGACACACAATGGTTGTTGTTGTTGTTGTTGTGACACACAATGGTTGTTGTTGTTGTGACACATCTGGGTTGTTGTTGTTGTTGTGACACACAATGGTTGTTGTTGTTGTTGTGACACACAATGGTTGTTGTTGTTGTTGTGACACATCTGGGTTGTTGTTGTTGTGACACACAATGGTTGTTGTTGTACATCTGGGTTGTTGTTGTTGTTGTGACACACAATGGTTGTTGTTGTTGTTGTTGTGACACACAATGGTTGTTGTTGTTGTGACACATCTGGGTTGTTGTTGTTGTGACACACAATGGTTGTTATTGTTGTGACAGTGGTTGTTGTTGTTGTTGTGACACATAGTGGTTGTTGTTGTTGTGACACATAGTGGTTGTTGTTGTTGTGACACATAGTGGTTGTTGTTGTGACACATAGTGGTTGTTGTTGTTGTGATACATCGTGGTTGTTGTTGTTGTGACACATAGTGGTTGTTGTTGTTGTGACACATAGTGGTTGTTGTTGTTGTGACACATAGTGGTTGTTGTTGTTGTGACACATAGTGGTTGTTGTTGTTGTGACACATAGTAGTTGTTGTTGTTGTGACATATAGTGGTTGTTGTTGTTGTTGTGACACATAGTGGTTGTTGTTGTTGTGACACATAGTGGTTGTTGTTGTTGTGACACATAGTGGTTGTTGTTGTGACACATAGTGGTTGTTGTTGTTGTGACACATAGTGGTTGTTGTTGTTGTGACACATAGTGGTTGTTGTTGTTGTTGTGACACATAGTTGTTGTTGTTGTTGTGACACATAGTGGTTGTTGTTGTTGTGACACATAGTGGTTGTGGTTGTTGTTGTGACACATAGTGGTTGTGGTTGTTGTTGTGACACATAGTGGTTGTTGTTGTTGTGACACATAGTGGTTGTTGTTGTTGTGACACATAGTGGTTGTTGTTGTGACACGTAGTGGTTGTTGTTGTTGTGACACATAGTGGTTGTTGTGACACATCTGGGTTGTTGTTGTTGTGACACATAGTGGTTGTTGTTGTTGTGACACATAGTGGTTGTTGTTGTTGTTGTTGTGACACATAGTGGTTGTTGTTGTTGTTGTTGTTGTTGTGACACATAGTGGTTGTTGTTGTTGTGACACATAGTGGTTGTTGTTGTTGTGACACATAGTGGTTGTTGTTGTTGTTGTGACACATAGTGGTTGTTGTTGTGACACATAGTGGTTGTTGTTGTTGTGACACATAGTGGTTGTTGTTGTTGTGACACATAGTGGTTGTTGTTGTTGTGACACATAGTGGTTGTTGTGACACATAGTGGTTGTTGTTGTTGTTGTGACACATAGTGGTTGTTGTTGTTGTGACACATAGTGGTTGTTGTTGTTGTTGTTGTGACACATAGTGGTTGTTGTTGTTGTGACACATAGTGGTTGTTGTTGTTGTGACACATAGTGGTTGTTGTTGTGACACAGTGGTTGTTGTTGTTGTGACACAGTGGTTGTTGTTGTTGTGGTGACACATAGTGGTTGTTGTTGTGACACATAGTGGTTGTTGTTGTTGTGACACATAGTGGTTGTTGTTGTGACACAAAGTGGTTGTTGTTGTGACACAAAGTGGTTGTTGTTGTGACACATAGTGGTTGTTGTTGTGATACAAAGTGGTTGTTGTTGTTGTGACACATAGTGGTTGTTGTTGTTGTTGTGACACATAGTGGTTGTTGTTGTTGTTGTGACACATAGTGGTTGTTGTTGTGACACATAGTGGTTGTTGTTGTTGTTGTGACACATAGTGGTTGTTGTTGTGACACAAAGTGGTTGTTGTTGTGACACAAAGTGGTTGTTGTTGTTGTGACACATAGTGGTTGTTGTTGTGACACAAAGTGGTTGTTGTTGTTGTGACACATAGTGGTTGTTGTTGTTGTGACACATAGTGGTTGTTGTTGTGACACATAGTGGTTGTTGTTGTGACACATAGTGGTTGTTGTTGTTGTTGTGACACATAGTGGTTGTTGTTGTTGTGACACATCGTGGTTGTTGTTGTTGTGACACAGTGGTTGTTGTTGTGACACATAGTGGTTGTTGTGACACATAGTGGTTGTTGTTGTTGTGACACATAGTTGTTGTTGTTGTGACACATAGTGGTTGTTGTTGTTGTGACACATAGTGGTTGTTGTTGTGACACAGTGGTTGTTGTTGTGATACATAGTGATTGTTGTTGTTGTTGTGATACATAGTGGTTGTTGTTGTTGTGATACATAGTGGTTGTTGTTGTTGTGACACATAGTGGTTGTTGTTGTGATACATAGTGGTTGTTGTTGTTGTGACACATCTGGGTTGTTGTTGTTGTGACACATAGTGGTTGTTGTTGTTGTGACACATCTGGGTTGTTGTTGTTGTGACACATAGTGGTTGTTGTTGTTGTGACACATAGTGGTTGTTGTTGTGACACATAGTGGTTGTTGTTGTGACACAGTGGTTGTTGTTGTGATACATAGTGGTTGTTGTTGTTGTGACACATAGTGGTTGTTGTTGTTGTGACACATAGTGGTTGTTGTTGTGACACATAGTGGTTGTTGTTGTGACACATAGTGGTTGTTGTTGTTGTGACACATAGTGGTTGTTGTTGTTGGGACACATCTGGGTTGTTGTTGTGACACATAGTGGTTGTTGTTGTTGTGACACATAGTGGTTGTTGTTGTTGTGACACATAGTTGTTGTTGTTGTTATTGTGACACATAGTGGTTGTTGTTGTTGTGACACATAGTGGTTGTTGTTGTTGTGACACATAGTGGTTGTTGTTGTTACACATAGTGGTTGTTGTTGTGACACATAGTGGTTGTTGTTGTTGTGACACATAGTGGTTGTTGTTGTTGTGATACATAGTGGTTGTTGTTGTTGTTGTTGTGACACATAGTGGTTGTTGTTGTTGTGACACACAATGGTTGTTGTTGTTGTGATACATAGTGGTTGTTGTTGTTGTTGTGACACATCGTGGTTGTTGTGGTTGTTGTTGTTGTGATACATAGTGGTTGTTGTTGTGATACATAGTGGTTGTTGTTGTTGTGACACATAGTGGTTGTTGTTGTTGTTGTGACAGTGGTTGTTGTTGTTGTGACACATAGTGGTTGTTGTTGTTGTTGTTGTGACACATAGTGGTTGTTGTTGTTGTGACACATAGTGGTTGTTGTTGTTGTTGTGACACAGTGGTTGTTGTTGTGACACATAGTGGTTGTTGTTGTTGTGACACATAGTGGTTGTTGTGACACATAGTGGTTGTTGTGACACATAGTGGTTGTTGTTGTTGTTGTGACACATAGTGGTTGTTGTTGTTGTTGTTGTGACACATAGTGGTTGTTGTTGTTGTGACACATAGTGGTTGTTGTTGTTGTGACACATAGTGGTTGTTGTTGTGACACATAGTGGTTGTTGTTGTTGTGACACATAGTGGTTGTTGTTGTGACACATAGTGGTTGTTGTTGTTGTGACACATAGTGGTTGTTGTTGTTGTGACACATAGTGGTTGTTGTTGTTACACATAGTGGTTGTTGTTGTTGTTGTTGTGACACATAGTGGTTGTTGTTGTTGTGACACATAGTGGTTGTTGTTGTTGTGACACATCTGGGTTGTTGTTGTTGTTGTGACACATCTGGGTTGTTGTTGTTGTTGTGACACATAGTGGTTGTTGTTGTTGTTGTGACACATAGTGGTTGTTGTTGTTGTGATACATAGTTGTTGTTGTTGTGACACAGTGGTTGTTGTTGTGACACATAGTGGTTGTTGTTGTTGTGACACATAGTGGTTGTTGTTGTGACAGTGGTTGTTGTTGTGACACATAGTGGTTGTTGTTGTTGTTGTGACACATAGTTGTTGTTGTTGTGACACATAGTGGTTGTTGTTGTTGTGACACATAGTGGTTGTTGTTGTGACACATAGTGGTTGTTGTTGTTGTGACACATAGTGGTTGCTGTTGTTGTGACACATAGTGGTTGTTGTTGTGACACATAGTTGTTGTTGTTGTTGTGACACATAGTGGTTGCTGTTGTTGTGACACATAGTGGTTGTTGTTGTTGTGACACATAGTGGTTGTTGTTGTTGTTGTGACACATAGTGGTTGTTGTTGTGACACATAGTGGTTGTTGTGACACATAGTGGTTGTTGTTGTTGTTGTGACACATAGTGGTTGTTGTTGTTGTGATACATAGTTGTTGTTGTTGTGACACAGTGGTTGTTGTTGTGACACATAGTGGTTGTTGTTGTTGTGACACATAGTGGTTGTTGTTGTTGTGACAGTGGTTGTTGTTGTGACACATAGTGGTTGTTGTTGTTGTTGTGACACATAGTTGTTGTTGTTGTGACACATAGTGGTTGTTGTTGTTGTGACACATAGTGGTTGTTGTTGTGACACATAGTGGTTGTTGTTGTTGTTGTGACACATAGTGGTTGCTGTTGTTGTGACACATAGTGGTTGTTGTTGTGACACATAGTTGTTGTTGTTGTGACACATAGTGGTTGCTGTTGTTGTGACACATAGTGGTTGTTGTTGTTGTGACACATAGTGGTTGTTGTTGTTGTTGTGACACATAGTGGTTGTTGTTGTGACACATAGTGGTTGTTGTGACACATAGTGGTTGTTGTTGTTGTTGTGACACATAGTGGTTGTTGTTGTTGTGACAGTGGTTGTTGTTGTTACACATAGTGGTTGTTGTTGTGACACATAGTGGTTGTTGTGACACATAGTGGTTGTTGTTGTTGTGACACATAGTGGTTGTTGTTGTTGTGACACATAGTGGTTGTTGTTGTTGTGACACATAGTGGTTGTTGTTGTTGTGACACATAGTGGTTGTTGTTGTGATACATAGTTGTTGTTGTTGTGACACATAGTGGTTGTTGTTGTTGTGATACATAGTGGTTGTTGTTGTTGTGACACATAGTGGTTGTTGTTGTGATACATAGTGGTTGTTGTTGTGACACATAGTGGTTGTTGTTGTTGTGACACATAGTGGTTGTTGTTGTTGTGATACATAGTTGTTGTTGTGACACATAGTGGTTGTTGTTGTTGTGATACATAGTGGTTGTTGTGACACATATTGGTTGTTGTTGTTGTTGTGATACATAGTGGTTGTTGTTGTGATACATAGTGGTTGTTGTTGTGACACATAGTTGTTGTTGTTGTTGTGACACACAGTGGTTGTTGTTGTTGTGATACATAGTGGTTGTTGTTGTTGTTGTGACACATTGTTGTTGTTGATGTGACACATAGTGGTTGTTGTTGTTGTGACACATAGTGGTTGTTGTTGTTGTGATACATAGTGGTTGTTGTTGTTGTGACACATTGTTGTTGTTGTTGTTGTGACACATTGTTGTTGTTGTTGATATGACACATAGTGGTTGTTGTTGCGACACATAGTGGCTGTTGTTGTTGTGACACATACTGGTTGTTGTTGTTGTGACACATAGTGGTTGTTGTTGTTGTTGTGACACATAGTGGTTGTTGTTGTTGTGACACATAGTGGTTGTTGTTGTGACATAGTGGTTGTTGTTGTGACACATAGTGGTTGTTGTTGTTGTGACACATAGTGGTTGTTGTTGTTGTGACACATAGTGGTTGTTGTTGTTGTGACACATCTGGGTTGTTGTTGTTGTTGTGACACATCTGGGTTGTTGTTGTTGTTGTGACACATAGTGGTTGTTGTTGTTGTTGTGACACATAGTGGTTGTTGTTGTTGTGATACATAGTTGTTGTTGTTGTGACACAGTGGTTGTTGTTGTGACACATAGTGGTTGTTGTTGTTGTGACACATAGTGGTTGTTGTTGTTGTGACAGTGGTTGTTGTTGTGACACATAGTGGTTGTTGTTGTTGTTGTGACACATAGTTGTTGTTGTTGTGACACATAGTGGTTGTTGTTGTTGTGACACATAGTGGTTGTTGTTGTGACACATAGTGGTTGTTGTTGTTGTGACACATAGTGGTTGCTGTTGTTGTGACACATAGTGGTTGTTGTTGTGACACATAGTTGTTGTTGTTGTTGTGACACATAGTGGTTGCTGTTGTTGTGACACATAGTGGTTGTTGTTGTTGTGACACATAGTGGTTGTTGTTGTTGTTGTGACACATAGTGGTTGTTGTTGTGACACATAGTGGTTGTTGTGACACATAGTGGTTGTTGTTGTTGTTGTGACACATAGTGGTTGTTGTTGTTGTGATACATAGTTGTTGTTGTTGTTGTGACACAGTGGTTGTTGTTGTGACACATAGTGGTTGTTGTTGTTGTGACACATAGTGGTTGTTGTTGTTGTGACAGTGGTTGTTGTTGTGACACATAGTGGTTGTTGTTGTTGTTGTGACACATAGTTGTTGTTGTTGTGACACATAGTGGTTGTTGTTGTTGTGACACATAGTGGTTGTTGTTGTGACACATAGTGGTTGTTGTTGTTGTTGTGACACATAGTGGTTGCTGTTGTTGTGACACATAGTGGTTGTTGTTGTGACACATAGTTGTTGTTGTTGTTGTGACACATAGTGGTTGCTGTTGTTGTGACACATAGTGGTTGTTGTTGTTGTGACACATAGTGGTTGTTGTTGTTGTTGTGACACATAGTGGTTGTTGTTGTGACACATAGTGGTTGTTGTGACACATAGTGGTTGTTGTTGTTGTTGTGACACATAGTGGTTGTTGTTGTTGTGACAGTGGTTGTTGTTGTTACACATAGTGGTTGTTGTTGTGACACATAGTGGTTGTTGTGACACATAGTGGTTGTTGTTGTTGTGACACATAGTGGTTGTTGTTGTTGTGACACATAGTGGTTGTTGTTGTTGTGACACATAGTGGTTGTTGTTGTTGTGACACATAGTGGTTGTTGTTGTGATACATAGTTGTTGTTGTTGTGACACATAGTGGTTGTTGTTGTTGTGATACATAGTGGTTGTTGTTGTTGTGACACATAGTGGTTGTTGTTGTGATACATAGTGGTTGTTGTTGTGACACATAGTGGTTGTTGTTGTTGTGACACATAGTGGTTGTTGTTGTTGTGATACATAGTTGTTGTTGTGACACATAGTGGTTGTTGTTGTTGTGATACATAGTGGTTGTTGTGACACATATTGGTTGTTGTTGTTGTTGTGATACATAGTGGTTGTTGTTGTGATACATAGTGGTTGTTGTTGTGACACATAGTTGTTGTTGTTGTTGTGACACACAGTGGTTGTTGTTGTTGTGATACATAGTGGTTGTTGTTGTTGTTGTGACACATTGTTGTTGTTGATGTGACACATAGTGGTTGTTGTTGTTGTGACACATAGTGGTTGTTGTTGTTGTGATACATAGTGGTTGTTGTTGTTGTGACACATTGTTGTTGTTGTTGTTGTGACACATTGTTGTTGTTGTTGATATGACACATAGTGGTTGTTGTTGCGACACATAGTGGCTGTTGTTGTTGTGACACATACTGGTTGTTGTTGTTGTGACACATAGTGGTTGTTGTTGTTGTTGTGACACATAGTGGTTGTTGTTGTTGTGACACATAGTGGTTGTTGTTGTGACATAGTGGTTGTTGTTGTGACACATAGTGGTTGTTGTTGTTGTGACACATAGCGGTTGTTGTTGTTGTGACACATAGTGGTTGTTGTTGTGACACATAGTGGTTGTTGTTGTGACACAGTGGTTGTTGACACATAGTGGTTGTTGTTGTTGTTGTTGTGACACATAGTGGTTGTTGTTGTTGTTGTCACGTGGTGGTGGTGGTGGTATGCGAGTTGATGGTCCGTCGCACCGTACGTAGCCAACCGTGCTCATCGGAGTAGCGTCGGAAAGTGTGCTGATTGTCGCTGGCGGTTTGGCGTTTCTGGTGGCGGCGGTGGTCACACACACACACACGTACACACACACGCACACACGCCCACCTACACACACGTTACACACACACACAAAGATCCCCCGTATAGCCTGTAACAGACTGTAGGGGCAAGTGCTGTTAGCGAGCACCTATGAAGGCCGGAAACGGTACACGAGGGGGTGGGTGGCCAGCTCCACGCCCGACCGCCTTTGTCTCCCCAGTGGCGATGTTTACTACACACCGCACCAGGTACTCATTTGAGGCTGAGTCGACCTAGGGGAGGCCCGGGACCGGTTCAGATAATCGTCACTGGTGTTGGCCGTGAGCAGGAATCGAACCCGGGTCGCCAGGTTCATAGCGCAGCGTAGCGCTAACCGCTACACTATCGTGACACACGTACACACACACACGTACACACACACACATACACACACACGTACACACACACATGTACACACACAGGTACACACACACGTACACACACACACGTACACACACACGTACACACACACACGCACGTACACACACACACACACGTACACACGTACACACACACAGTGTACTCACACACACACACACGTACACACACACGTACACACACACGTACACACACACGTACACACAGACACACACACACGTACACACGTGTACACACACACACGTACACACACACACACGTACACACACACACGTACACACACACACGTACACACACAGGTACACACACACGTACACACACACACGTACACACACACGTACACACACACACGTACACACACACACACGTACACACGCGGCCGGGCGTGGCAGGGTAAGTTGGCGAGTTAAAATTCAACCTTTATTCGCGAAATAAGCAGAAAATATTAAAAATATTAAGTGACAAACGACCACGATGATGATGATGATGACAGGGAGGATAAACGGGGATGGGCAAGTGCTGTATGAGTTCTACTACAGGGCTGGGGTGAGTGGGTGGGTGAGTGGGTGGGTGAGTGGGTGGGTGAGTGAGTGGGTGAGTGGGTGGGTGGGTGGGTGAGTGGGTGGGTGGGTGGGTGAGTGGGTGGGTGGGTGAGTGAGTGGGTGGGTGGGTGGGTGAGTGGGTGAGTGGGTGGGTGGGTGAGTGAGTGGGTGGGTGGGTGAGTGGGTGGGTGAGTGGGTGAGTGAGTGGCTGGGTGGGTGGGTGAGTGAGTGGGTGGGTGAGTGAGTGGGTGGGTGAGTGGGTGGGTGAGTGGGTGGGTGGGTGGGTGAGTGGGTGGGTGGGTGGGTGAGTGGGTGGGTGGGTGGGTGAGTGGGTGGGTGAGTGGGTGGGTGAGTGAGTGAGTGAGTGGCTGGGTGGGTGGGTGAGTGAGTGGGTGGGTGAGTGGGTGAGTGAGTGAGTGGGTGAGTGAGTGGGTGAGTGAGTGGGTGAGTGAGTGGGTGGGTGGGTGAGTGAGTGGGTGAGTGAGTGGGTGGGTGAGTGGGTGGGTGAGTGGGTGGGTGAGTTAGTGGGTGGGTGAGTGAGTGGGTGAGTGAGTGAGTGGGTGGGTGGGTGAGTGAGTGAGTGGGTGGGTGAGTGGGTGGGTGAGTGAGTGGGTGAGTGAGTGGCTGGGTGAGTGAGTGGCTGGGTGAGTGAGTGGCTGGGTGAGTGGGTGGGTGAGTGAGTGGGTGGGTGAGTGAGTGGGTGGGTGAGTGGGTGGGTGAGTGGGTGGGTGAGTGGGTGGGTGAGTGGGTGGGTGAGCGGGTGGGTGGGTGAACGGGTGGGTGGGTGAGCGGGTGGGTGGGTGAGCGGGTGGGTGGGTAAGTGAGTGAGTGGGTGAGTGGGTGAGTGAGTGGGTGGGTGGTGAGTGGGTGGGTGGGTGGGTGAGTGGGTGGGTGAGTGGGTGAGTGAGTGAGTGAATGGGTGGGTGAGTGAGTGGGTGGGTGGCTGAGTGGGTGGGTGGGTGGCTGAGTGGGTGGGTGAGTGGGTGGGTGGGTGGCTGGCTGAGTGGGTGGGTGAGTGGGTGGGTGGGTGGGTGAGTGGGTGGGTGGGTGAGTGAGTGGGTGAGTGAGTGGCTGGGTGAGTGGCTGGGTGAGTGGGTGAGTGGGTGGGTGAGTGAGTGGGTGAGTGAGTTGGTGAGTGAGTGGGTTAGCGAGTGAGCGAGTGGCTGGGTGAGTAGTGAGGTGGTGAGTGAGTGGGTGAGTGAGTAACGAGGTGGTGAGTAACGAGGTGGTGAGTAACGAGGTGGTGAGTAACGAGGTGGTGAGTGGTGAGTAACGAGGTGGTGAGTAACGAGGTGGTGAGTGGTGAGTAACGAGGTGGTGAGTAACGAGGTGGTGAGTAACGAGGTGGTGAGTGGTGAGTAACGAGGTGGTGAGTAACGAGGTGGTGAGTAACGAGGTGGTGAGGTGGTGAGTAACGAGGTGGTGAGTGGTGAGTAACGAGGTGGTGAGTGGTGAGTAACGAGGTGGTGAGTGGTGAGTAACGAGGTGGTGAGTAACGAGGTGGTGAGTGGTGAGTAACGAGGTGGTGAGTAACGAGGTGGTGAGTAACGAGGTGGTGAGTGGTGAGTAAAGAGGTGGTGAGTAACGAGGTGGTGAGTAACGAGGTGGTGAGTGGTGAGTAACGAGGTGGTGAGTAACGAGGTGGTGAGTAACGAGGTGGTGAGTGGTGAGTAACGAGGTGGTGAGTAATGAGGTGGTGAGTAACGAGGTGGTGAGTAACGAGGTGGTGAGTGGTGAGTAACGAGGTGGTGAGTAACGAGGTGGTGAGTAACGAGGTGGTGAGTAACGAGGTGGTGAGTAACGAGGTGGTGAGTAACGAGGTGGTGAGTGGTGAGTAACGAGGTGGTGAGTGGTGAGTAACGAGGTGGTGAGTAACGAGGTGGTGAGTAACGAGGTGGTGAGTGGTGAGTAACGAGGTGGTGAGTAACGAGGTGGTGAGTGGTGAGTAACGAGGTGGTGAGTAACGAGGTGGTGAGTGGTGAGTAACGAGGTGGTGAGTGGTGAGTAACGAGGTGGTGAGTAACGAGGTGGTGAGTAACGAGGTGGTGAGTAACGAGGTGGTGAGTAACGAGGTGGTGAGTGGTGAGTAACGAGGTGGTGAGTAACGAGGTGGTGAGTAACGAGGTGGTGAGTGGTAACGAGGTGGTGAGTAACGAGGTGGTGAGTAACGAGGTGGTGAGTGGTGAGTAACGAGGTGGTGAGTAACGAGGTGTTGAGTGGTGAGTAACGAGGTGGTGAGTGGTGAGTAACGAGGTGGTGAGTAACGAGGTGTTGAGTGGTGAGTAACGAGGTGGTGAGTGGTGAGTAACGAGGTGGTGAGTAACGAGGTGGTGAGTAACGAGGTGGTGAGTAACGAGGTGGTGAGTAACGAGGTGGTGAGTGGTGAGTAACGAGGTGGTGAGTAACGAGGTGGTGAGTGGTGAGTTACGAGGTGGTGAGTAACGAGGTGGTGAGTAACGAGGTGGTGAGTGGTGAGTAACGAGGTGGTGAGTAACGAGGTAGTGAGTAACGAGGTGGTGAGTGGTGAGTAACGAGGTGGTGAGTAACGAGGTGGTGAGTGGTGAGTAACGAGGTGGTGAGTAACGAGGTGGTGAGTGGTGAGTAACGAGGTGGTGAGTAACGAGGTGGTGAGTAACGAGGTGGTGAGTAACGAGGTGGTGAGTGGTAACGAGGTGGTGAGTAACGAGGTGGTGAGTGGTGAGTAACGAGGTGGTGAGTAACGAGGTGTTGAGTGGTGAGTAACGAGGTGGTGAGTGGTGAGTAACGAGGTGGTGAGTAACGAGGTGTTGAGTGGTGAGTAACGAGGTGGTGAGTGGTGAGTAACGAGGTGGTGAGTGGTAACGAGGTGGTGAGTGGTGAGTAACGAGGTGGTGAGTGGTGAGTGGTAACGAGGTGGTGAGTAACGAGGTGGTGAGTGGTGAGTGGTAACGAGGTGGTGAGTAACGAGGTGGTGAGTGGTAACGAGGTGGTGAGTGGTGAGTGGTAACGAGGTGGTGAGTGGTGAGTGGTGAGTAACGAGGTGGTGAGTGGTGAGTGGTAACGAGGTGGTGAGTGGTAACGAGGTGGTGAGTGGTAACGAGGTGGTGAGTGGTGAGTAACGAGGTGGTGAGTGGTGAGTAACGAGGTGGTGAGTGGTAACGAGGTGGTGAGTGGTAACGAGGTGGTGAGTGGTGAGTAACGAGGTGGTGAGTGGTGAGTGGTAACGAGGTGGTGAGTGGTAACGAGGTGGTGAGTGGTAACGAGGTGGTGAGTGGTAACGAGGTGGTGAGTGGTGAGTGGTAACGAGGTGGTGAGTGGTAACGAGGTGGTGAGTGGTAACGAGGTGGTGAGTAACGAGGTGGTGAGTGGTGAGTGGTAACGAGGTGGTGAGTGGTAACGAGGTGGTGAGTAACGAGGTGGTGAGTGGTGAGTGGTAACGAGGTGGTGAGTGGTAACGAGGTGGTGAGTGGTAACGAGGTGGTGAGTAACGAGGTGGTGAGTGGTGAGTAACGAGGTGGTGAGTGGTGAGTGGTAACGAGGTGGTGAGTAACGAGGTGGTGAGTGGTGAGTGGTAACGAGGTGGTGAGTAACGAGGTGGTGAGTGGTATCACATATCCACAGTACACAGTGGCTCGCTGCCCGGGATCTCGGCCTCCCTCATGGTCATGGTCGGCCTGCGACGTGTCTCCTCCTGTGCAGACACAGACACAGAGAGAGACACGGAGAGACACAGAGACAGTGAGAGACACAGTGAGAGACACACTCACAGTGAGAGACACACACAGTGAGAGACACGGAGAGACACACACAGTGAGAGACACAGTGAGACAGTGAGACACAGACACACACAGTGAGAGACACGCACAGTGAGAGACACGGAGAGACACACACAGTGAGAGACACGGAGAGACAGTGAGACACAGTGAGAGACACGCACATTGAGAGACACGGTGAGACACAGAGACACGGTGAAACACAGAGACACGGTGAGAGACAGAGAGAGACACGGAGAGACACAGAGACACGGTGAGAGACACAGACACAGAGAGAGACACGGAGAGACACACACAGTGAGAGACACGGAGACACAGAGACATGGTGAGAGACACGGAGAGACACAGTGAGAGACAGTGAGAGACACAGAGACACGGTGAGAGACACAGACACGCACAGAGAGAGACACGGAGAGACACAGAGACACAGAGACACGGTGAGAGACACAGACACGCACAGAGAGAGAGACACGGAGGGACACAGAGACACGGTGAGAGACACAGACACGCACAGACAGAGACACAGAGACACGCACAGTGAGAGACACGGAGAGACACAGAGACACGCACAGTGAGAGACACAGAGAGACAGTGAGAGACACAGTGAGAGACACAGACATGCACAGTGAGAGACACAGTGAGAGACACGGAGAGAGACACAGTGAGAGACACACACAGTGAGAGACACACACAGTGAGAGACACAGTGAGAGACACAGTGAGAGACACAGAGTGAGAGACACGGAGAGACACAGAGACACGGTGAGAGACACAGACACGCACAGAGAGAGACACGGAGAGACACAGAGACACAGACACGCACAGTGAGAGACACGGAGAGACACAGAGACACAGACACGCACAGTGAGAGACACGGAGAGACACAGAGACACGCACAGTGAGAGACAGAGAGACAGTGAGACACAGAGACACGCACAGTGAGAGACAGAGAGACACAGTGAGATACACAGTGAGAGACACGGAGAGACACAGAGACACGCACAGTGAGAGACAGAGAGACACAGTGAGATACACAGTGAGAGACACGGAGAGACACAGTGAGACACAGTGAGAGACACGCACAGTGAGAGACACAGAGAGACACACAGACACAGTGAGAGACACGGAGAGACACAGTGAGACACAGTGAGACACAGTGAGAGACACAGAGAGACACACACAGACAGTGAGAGACACGGAGAGACACAGTGAGACACAGTGAGACACAGTGAGAGACACGCACAGCGAGAGACACGGAGAGACACAGTGAGAGACACAGTGAGAGACACACACACACACAGAGAGACACAGTGAGAGACACTCACAGTGAGAGACACGCACAGTGAGAGACACAGTGAGAGAGACACACAGTGAGAGACACGCACAGTGAGAGACACTCACAGTGAGAGACACGCACAGTGAGAGACACAGTGAGAGACACTCACAGTGAGAGACACACACAGTGAGAGACACACACAGTGAGAGACACACACACAGAGAGACACAGTGAGAGACACTCACAGTGAGAGACACGCACAGTGAGAGACACTCACAGTGAGAGACACTCACAGTGAGAGACACACACAGTGAGAGACACACACAGTGAGAGACACACACAGTGAGAGACACAGTGAGAGACACACACAGTGAGAGACACACACACAGAGAGAGACACAGTGAGAGAAACTCACAGTGAGAGACACGCACGGTGAGAGACACAGTGAGAGACACACACAGTGAGAGACACAGTGAGAGACACAGTGAGAGACACAGTGAGAGACACGCACAGTGAGAGACACAGTGAGAGACACGCACAGTGAGAGACACTCACAGTGAGAGACACAGTGAGAGACACAGTGAGACACAGTGAGAGACACACACAGTAAGAGACACAGTGAGAGACACAGTGAGAGACACGCACAGTGAGAGACACAGTGAGAGACACAGTGAGAGACACTCACAGTGAGAGACACAGTGAGAGACACAGAGACACAGTGAGAGACACGGTGAGAGACACGGAGAGACACAGTGAGAGACACTCACAGTGAGAGACACGGAGAGACAGTGAGACACAGTGAGAGACACAGTGAGAGACACGGAGAGAGACAGTGAGACACAGTGAGACACAGAGACACAGTGAGAGACACGGAGACACAGACACAGTGAGACACAGTGAGAGACACGGAGAGAGTCACAGTGAGAGACACAGAGACACGGTGAGAGATAGTGAGACACAGAGAGAGACACAGAGAGAGACACACACAGACACAGTGAGAGACACGGAGAGGCAGAGACACAGTGAGAGACACGCACAGAGAGAGACACAGAGAGAGACACAGTGAGAGACACACAGTGAGAGACTCACAGTGAGAGACACAGAGACACAGAGAGACACGCACAGTGAGAGAGACAGTGAGAGAGACAGTGAGACACACACAGTGAGAGACACAGTGAGAGACACAGTGAGAGACACAGTGAGAGACACAGTGAGAGACACTCACAGTGAGAGACACAGTGAGAGACACTCACAGTGAGACACACACAGTGAGAGACAGAGACACAGTGAGAGACACAGTGAGAGACACAGTGAGAGACACTCACAGTGAGAGACACAGTGAGAGACAGAGACACAGAGAGAGACACAGTGAGACACACAGGGAGAGACACAGGGAGAGACAACAGTGAGAGACACAGAGACACAGTGAGAGACACAGTGAGAGACACAGTGAGAGACAACAGTGAGAGACACAGAGACACAGTGAGAGACACAGTGAGAGACACAGTGAGACACAGAGACACAGTGAGAGACACGGAGACACAGACACAGTGAGACACAGTGAGAGACACGGAGAGAGTCACAGTGAGAGACACAGAGACACGGTGAGAGATAGTGAGACACAGAGAGAGACACAGAGAGAGACACACACAGACACAGTGAGAGACACGGAGAGGCAGAGACACAGTGAGAGACACGCACAGAGAGAGACACAGAGAGAGACACAGTGAGAGACACACAGTGAGAGACTCACAGTGAGAGACACAGAGACACAGAGAGACACGCACAGTGAGAGAGACAGTGAGAGAGACAGTGAGAGACACTCACAGTGAGAGACACAGTGAGAGACACTCACAGTGAGACACACACAGTGAGAGACAGAGACACAGTGAGAGACACAGTGAGAGACACAGTGAGAGACACTCACAGTGAGAGACACAGTGAGAGACAGAGACACAGAGAGAGACACAGTGAGACACACAGGGAGAGACACAGTGAGAGACAACAGTGAGAGACACAGAGACACAGTGAGAGACACAGTGAGAGACACAGTGAGAGACAACAGTGAGAGACACAGAGACACAGTGAGAGACACAGTGAGAGACACAGTGAGAGACACAGTGAGAGACACTCACAGTGAGACACAGTGAGAGACACAGTGAGAGACAGAGACACAGTGAGAGACACAGTGAGACACAGTGAGAGACACAGAGACACAGTGAGAGACACGGTGAGAGACACGGAGAGACACAGTGAGAGACACTCACAGTGAGAGACACGGAGAGACAGTGAGACACAGTGAGAGACACAGTGAGAGACACGGAGAGAGACAGTGAGACACAGTGAGACACAGAGACACAGTGAGAGACACGGAGACACAGACACAGTGAGACACAGTGAGAGACACGGAGAGAGTCACAGTGAGAGACACAGAGACACGGTGAGAGATAGTGAGACACAGAGAGAGACACAGAGAGAGACACACACAGACACAGTGAGAGACACGGAGAGGCAGAGACACAGTGAGAGACACGCACAGAGAGAGACACAGAGAGAGACACAGTGAGAGACACACAGTGAGAGACTCACAGTGAGAGACACAGACACAGAGAGAGACACAGTGAGAGACACAGTGAGACACACAGTGAGATACACACAGTGAGACACACAGTGAGATACACACAGTGAGAGACAGTGAGAGACACACAGAGACACAGTGAGAGACACGGTGAGAGACACGGAGAGAGACACGGAGAGAGACACGGAGAGAGACACGGAGAGACACAGTGAGAGACACACACAGTGAGAGACACACACAGTGAGAGACACACAGTGAGAGACACACACAGTGAGAGAGACACAGTGAGAGACACACACAGTGAGAGACACACACAGTGAGAGACACACAGTGAGAGACACAGTGAGAGACACACACAGTGAGAGACACACAGTGAGAGACACACACAGTGAGAGACACACACAGTGAGAGACACAGTGAGAGACACACAGTGAGAGACACACACAGTGAGAGACACACAGTGAGAGACACACAGTGAGAGACACAGTGAGAGACACACAGTGAGACACACAGTGAGAGACACACAGTGAGAGACACACAGTGAGAGACACACACAGTGAGAGACACACACAGTGAGAGACACACACAGTGAGAGACACAGTGAGAGACACAGTGAGAGACACACAGTGAGAGACACACAGTGAGAGACACACAGTGAGAGACACACAGTGAGACACAGTGAGAGACACACACAGTGAGAGACACACACAGTGAGAGACACACAGTGAGAGACACACACAGTGAGAGACACACAGTGAGAGACACACACAGTGAGAGACACGGAGAGACACACACAGTGAGAGACACACACAGTGAGAGACACGGAGAGACACACACAGTGAGAGACACACACAGTGAGAGACACGGAGAGACACACACAGTGAGAGACACACACAGTGAGAGACACAGTGACACAGTGAGAGACACACACAGTGAGAGACACACACAGTGAGAGACACACACAGTGAGAGACACACACAGTGAGAGACACACACAGTGAGAGACACACACAGTGAGAGACACACAGTGAGAGACACACAGTGAGAGACACACAGTGAGAGACACACAGTGAGAGACACACAGTGAGAGACACACACAGTGAGAGACACACAGAGACACAGTGAGAGACACAGTGAGACACAGTGAGAGACACAGTGAGAGACACGGAGAGAGACACGGAGAGAGACACGGAGAGAGACACGGGACACAGTGAGAGACACAGTGAGAGACACACATAGTGAAAGACACTCACCCACCTACCCACACCCACCCCTAACCACACCCACCCACACACACCCCCCCACCCTACCCACCCACACCCACCCACACCCACCCACCCTACCCAACACCCACACCCACCCAACGCCCACACACACCCCCACCCACACAAACCCCCACACACACACCCACACACACACACACCCCCATACACACACCCACACCGACACACACCCACACACACGTACACACACCCACACACACCCAACACCCACACACACACACACCCCCACACCCACCCACCCCCACCCACCCACCCACACACCCACCCACACCCCCACCCACACCCACAAACCCACCCACCCACACACACCCACACACACCCCCACCCACACCCCCACCCCCACCCACACCCCCACCCACCCACCCACACCCCCACCCACACCCACACACCCACACACCCCCACCCACACACCCCCACCCACACCCACCCACACACACCCACCCACCCACCCACACCCCCACCCACACCCACCCACACACCCTACCCACCCACACACCCACCCACCCACACACACCCACACACACACCCACACACCCCCACCCCACCCACACACACCCACACACCCTACCCACCCACACACCCTACCCACCCACGCCCCTACCCACCCACGCCCCTACCCACCCACACCCCCCCACCCACACCCCCACCCACACACACCCACCCACACACACCCCAACCCACCCACACACCCACCCACACACCCAACACCCACACCCACACCCTCACACCCACCCACACACATACACCCACCCACACACCCACACACCACCCACCCACACACCCACACCCACCCCCACACACACACCCACCCACACCCACACACCCACCCACACCCACACACCCACCCACACACCCACCCACCCACACACCCACCCACACACCCACCCACACCCCCACCCACCCTCTTCTGAGCCAGTTTGTGCATCTCGTCGCGCAAGCGATTCAGGATGTGCAGGTTGGGTTTGTTCTTGCGGCTGAACTGCTGCAGGTCGAGCACGCTCCGGTCAGCTACCTCCTGGACGGCACACACAGGCACAGGTAAAGCTCCCCCAGGTAGCCTCTAGCAGGGCTGCAGGGGCAAGTGCTGCTAGTAGTAGCGAGTAGCACCAGCAATAACGTACACACACAGACAAAGCTCCCCCAGGTAGCCTCCTGCAGGGCTGTAGGGGCAAGTGATGTCACTTGTGAGTAGCACCACCTATGATGCACACACAGACAAAGCTCCCCCAGGTAGCCTCTAGCAGGGCTGCAGGGGCAAGTGCTGTTAGCTAGCGAGTAGCACCACCTATGATGTACACACAGACAAAGCTCCCCCAGGTAGCCTCCTGCAGGGCTGCAGGGGCAAGTGCTGCTAGTGGCGAGTAGCACCACCTATGATGCACACACAGCTAAAGCTGCCCCAGGTAGCCTCTAGCAGGGCTGTTCGTGACACACTACATGCGAGTGACACACACACCATGTGACACACACCGTGATACACACCGTGACACACACGCACATACCATGACACACACACAATGAAACACAGACATAATACACACACACGCATGCCGTGACACACACACAGTGACACACACACACAGTGACACACACACACAGTGACAAACACACACACACACCGTGAGACACACACACACACTGTGACACACACACACAGTGACACACACACACACACCGTTACACACAACAACAACAACAACCGCCATTCGCCACTAAGTGGCGGTGACGTCACCACGACGCTTGTGCCAGGCTATGTGCACCCTGAGGCCACGTGAAGTGTCGAACGCCCGCTGGCAGGAGGTCACGGGGCAGACCCAGGTGCCACGGGTCGACTGACTGAGATGACTGGCTGATGCACCACCTGTGCCCCCTACTGTGCCAACCTGCTGTGCTTTAGCCACCCGGCGCTCCGCTCGTTGTTGTGAGCATCGCTCCTCCGCCCTCCGTTGTTGTTGGAGGGCGACTGCCTCCAACTGCCCAGTAGCATCCTTCACGAGCCTCCTCCACAGAGGCCGATCTTGACACCGCTGGTACCAGTCATCGGCAAGTCCACTCAGCTCCACGTCCTCCTGTACCACATCACTCCATCTCTTCTCTAGCCCGTGCCGCGCCCGTTTAGCCCCCTCAATCCGGCCAAACAAAAGCTGTTTCGGCATGCGGTGGCTGGGCATGCGGGCTACATGACCCAGCCATCGCAGCCTTGCCTGCCGGAGGAGCTCACCGATGGGACCCTGCCCAGATCTTTCAAGGATTTGTGAGCTCCTCACACAATCCAGTCTGGTTAAACCCAGGATGGATCGTAGGCAGGCCAGCCTAAATGTTTCTAACCGGCGAAGATGTTCCATTAGGGGGGTCCACGTTTCGCAAGCGTAGAGAAGGGAGGGAATGACCGTGGCCGAGAAGACCTGAAGCTTAGTGCGGAGCGACAGACCAGGTAGCTTCCACACAGCGTTACGCAACCGATGAAAAGATATTGCCGCTCGACTGATTCGGAGTGAGACCTCTGCTGTTAAACTGGAGCCAGTCATAAGCACACTGCCCAGGTATGGGAAACTCTCCACTCTCTCCACAACTGCCCCATCACCGATTGGGAGTTGTGGAGGTGGAGTGTCCGATGGTACAAAATACCCAGGCAGGTGCTTAGTTTTGGTGGGGCTGATGGTAAGGCCCCACCTCTTAGTGGCACGCTCCAGTCTCAGCAGCAGCGTCTCCAACTCCTCCTCTGACTGAGCAGCTATTACCAAGTCATCAGCATACATAACGTGGTTGAGCAATAGGGAGCCATCCCTTGACCGCACCCGGGCATCGATTAGCCTCCCATTATATCTGTACCATATGGAGATTCCCCCGGTACAGCTATTGAAGGCTTCACGAACTACGTGGTCAAAATAGATGTTAAATAATGTGGGAGCCAGAGGACATCCCTGTCGCACCCCAAGGTGTACAGGGAATGGCTCTGACTCCCGGCCACGTAGTTTTACCCGGGCCCGCTCACCATCATGAAGGTCCTTAATGATCGTGAGCAGAGGGTCAGGTACTCCAAAAGCACGAAGAACGACCCAGAGCCCAGGCCTACTGATGGTATCATAGGCCTTGACCAGGTCAATAAAGCAGAGATGTAGGTCTTGTTGGAATTCCCTACACCTCTGCTGTAGCAGACGGACAGAAAATATGGCATCTGTGCAGGACCGCCCTTTCCTGAAACCGCATTGGGGCTCCGCAAGCCTCTCCTCAGCGTGCCTGGCAAGGCGATGCTGAATAATCCTTGCCAGGACCTTTCCCGGCACACTGAGGAGTGAGATGCCCCTGTAGTTGTTACAGTCTGTGCGGTCCCCCTTCTTAAAAAGGGGGACCACCAGGGCATCCTTCCAATCCTGCGGAACCCGTCCAGTGGTCCAGACTGTTGTTATGATGTCATATAGGGCAGTCTGTGCACAAACGCCACCCTCCCTCAGCATTTCGCTTGGGAGATCATCTCTGCCCGCTGCCTTTCCTGGTCTCAGACTCCGGATCGCCTTCAATACTTCATCAGCAGCTGGCACCTCAGCCAGCCACTCACAGGGGGTGACTTCATCCAATATTTGAGGCACCGCAGCCTCAGCAGGGTCATCCTCACTTTGTGCCACGATGTTTTCCTGGCTGAGGGATTTTCCCTCCCCCAGGACCTCACAGAAATGCTCAGCAAATCTGCGAACCTGTTCCTGGGGGTCGGAAATTGGATCACCGTTTTTTCCCCTAATGATGGTAATAGGTGTGGCGCTGCAGGTTACTTTTTTGATGGAGTTAAATAGAGATTTGTGATCACGGGCCACTGAGGCAGACTCGATCTCCTCAGCAACCCGCGACCACCACCCATCCTTGCAGCGCCTCACGGCTCTCCGAACCTCCGAGCGAAGGCTGCGGTAAGCCTCCTCATTCTCTGACGTGGGATTCTGTAGCCGATGACAGTGGGCCTGTCGCTTTTTCTCAACCATCGTGAACAACTCCTCTGTCATCCAGGGTGTCTGGGGAGGTCTGGACCGCGTACCCAAAGCAGCCATTGCAGCTGCATGAATCACAGTCCTAAACCTCGCCCATTTACCCTCGACATCAGGAGGAGTCGGGGACGATGCCAATCCCAGCCGCAAGCGATGATGAAATTCTCGCTTGCAACTTTCATCAGATAACTGAGACCAGGCCACTTTAGGTTGGAATGGGGTCCTGGGTGTACACCCACCACCGGAGTGGAAGAATGGCAGGCGCATCTTACAGATGACTAGTCGATGGTCAGAGGGCAGATCAGCTCCACGGTAGGTCCTGGTGTCAAGGACATGGGCTCGCATTCGCTGGTCCGTCACTATGTAGTCCAGCAGATGTTCTTGCTTGGACCCGGCATGCATCCATGATGTTGTGTGGATGCGCCGATGCCGGAACAGCGTGTTGGTAATTACAAGCCCATGGGCTGCACAAAAATCTAGCAGCCTCCTACCGTTGTTATTGAGCTGATCTGGCCCATGCCCTCCAATCACTCCAGACCAGGTGCCAGTATCATGACCAACTCGGGCATTGAAGTCACCCAACATGATGACTCTATCCCGAGGGGCCACTTTAGCCAGCACCTGTGACAGGAGGTCATAGAAGGCATCTGACTCATCGGCTTTGCCTGCATCCCTCCACGGATGTTCATCTTCGGTGGGGGCATAAGTAACCACGACCACCATTCCTCGCCTCCGGTTGATGGGAAGGCGAGCCCAAAGTAGCCTGGGGCTTACAGCTTCCCACACCTCACCGCCACGCTCCCACGCCCCCTTCATTCTTTTGTTCAAAAGAAGACCCACACCCTGTTGTTTGGCAGTCTGCTGCCCCGAGTAGAGGACTGTCCACCCCTCATGGTGGCAGGAGCCAGAGCCGGTCCACCGGACCTCCTGAATGCCGCATAGATCCAGGCGGTACCGGTCCAGCTCCCGACAGAGGAGTGGCAGCCTCTCCTCTGCAGTGAGCGTTCGAACATTCCACGTGGCCAACCGTAGTGGCTTTTCGTTGTTTCTGGAGTAGCCCCGAGGGTAGGTATTCAATCTCCTGGCTCCGCCAATTGGGGTTTGGCCAGGAGACGTCATAGACGCCTGGCCCCCCGGGGCCTCCGGCACAAGCTTAGTTGTTACATATTTCAGTTTAATTCGTAGTTTCGTGGTAATTAATTGAAGGTGGAGGGGTTACCAGCCCCTCGCACCCGTCCAGAGCCCCCGTTTAGCCCCTGTGGTGGACACATATGCCATGAGGGGAGGAGCCAATCAAAATTGGATCTCCCCCCACAGCGCTGTCCACGACAGAGTTGCCCGTCCGGCACCGCGAGGAGGTAGGGGGTTGTTTTGCCGTTACACACACACACCGTGACACACACACACACCGTGAGACACACACACACACACCGTGAGACACACACACGCCGTGAGACACACAGACACACACACAGTGACACACACACAGTGACACACACACAGTGACACACACACAGTGACACACACACACACAGTGACACACACACAAACAGTGACACACACAAACAGTGACACACACACACAGTGACACACACAGTGACACACACACAGTGACACACAGTGACACACACACACAGTGACACACACACACTGTGACACAGTGACACACACACACACAGTGACACACACACACAGTAACACACACACACACAGTGACACACACACAGTGACACACACAGTGACACACAGTGACACACACAGTGACACACAGTAACACACAGTGACACACACACAGTGACACACACACACAGTGACACATACCCACACAGTAACACACACACACCGTGACACACACACACAGTGACACACAGTGACACACACACAGTGACACACACACACAGTAACACACACACACACACAGTGACACACACACAGTAACACACACACAGTAACACACACACACTGTGACACACACAGTGACACACACACACACAGTAACACACATACACCGTGACACACACACAGTGACACACACACACACCGTGAGACACACACACACACACAGACACACACACACACAGTGACACACAGTAACACACAGTGACACACACACACTGTGACACACACACACACAGTGACACACACACTGTGACACACACACACACAGTGACACACACACACACAGTGACACACACACACCGTGACACACAGTGACACACACAGTGACACACACACACACAGTGACACACACACAGTGACACACACACAGTGACACAGTGACACACACACAGTGACACACACACACACAGTAACACACACACACAGTAACACACACACACACACACCGACACACACACACAGACGTGTGTACCTGTGTGACGTGTGTACCTGTGTGACGTGTGTACCTGTGTGACGTGTGTACCTGTGTGACGTGTGTGACGTGTGTACCTGTGTGACGTGTGTACCTGTGTGACGTGTGTACCTGTGTGACGTGTGTACCTGTGTGACGTGTGTACCTGTGTGACGTGTGTACCTGTGTGACGTGTGTACCTGTGTGACGTGTGTACCTGTGTGACGTGTGTACCTGTGTGACGTGTGTACCTGTGTGACGTGTGTACCTGTGTGACGTGTGTACCTGTGTGACGTGTGTACCTGTGTGACGTGTGTACCTGTGTGACGTGTGTACCTGTGTGACGTGTGTACCTGTGTGACGTGTGTACCTGTGTGACGTGTGTACGTGTGTGACGTGTGTACCTGTGTGACGTGTGTACCTGTGTGACGTGTGTACCTGTGTGACGTGCTTGGCAGAGTCCCGCCCGTACATGACACACACACACACACAGTGACACACACAGTGACACACACACACACACACACTGTAACACACACACACACTGTAACACACACACACACAGTAACACACACACACAGTAACACACACACACAGTAACACACACACAGTAACACACACACACAGTAACACACACACACAGTAACACACACACAGTAACACACACACACAGTAACACACACACAGTAACACACACACACAGTAACACACACACACAGTGACACACACACACACACCGTGACACACACACACACACAGTGACACACACACACACAGTAACACACACACACAGTAACACACACACACAGTGACACACACAGTGACACACACTAACACACACACACACAGTGACACACACACAGTGACACACACACAGTGACACACACAGTGACACACACACAGTAACACACACCGTAACACACACACACTGTGACACACACACAGTAACACTAACACACACACACAGTGACACACACACAGTAACACACACCGTAACACACACACACACACTGTGACACACACACAGTAACACACACCGTAACACACACACACACACTGTGACACACACACAGTAACACTAACACTAACACAGTAACACACAGTGACGTACCTGTGTGACGTGCTTGGCAGAGTCCCGCCCGTACATGACACACACACAGTGACACACACACACAGTAACACACACACACAGTAACACACACACACACAGTAACACACACACACACACTGTGACACACACACAGTAACACTAACACAGTAACACACAGTGACGTACCTGTGTGACGTGCTTGGCAGAGTCCCGCCCGTACATGACACACACACAGTGACACACACACACACAGTAACACACACACACACACAGTAACACACAGACACACACAGTAACACACACACACAGTGACACACACACACACACTAACACACACACACACAGTGACACACACACACAGTGACACACACACACAGTGACACACAGTGACGTACCTGTGTGACGTGCTTGGCAGAGTCCCGCCCGTACATGACACACACACAGTGACACACACACACACACACAGTAACACACACACACACACAGTAACACACACACACACACACAGTAACACACACACACACAGTGACACACACACAGTAACACTAACACAGTAACACACAGTGACGTACCTGTGTGACGTGCTTGGCAGAGTCCCGCCCGTACATGACACACACACAGTGACACACACACACACAGTAACACACACACACACACAGTAACACACAGACACACACAGTAACACACACACACAGTGACACACACACACACACTAACACACACACACACAGTGACACACACACACAGTGACACACACACACAGTGACACACAGTGACGTACCTGTGTGACGTGCTTGGCAGAGTCCCGCCCGTACATGACACACACACACACAGTGACACACACAGTGACAAACACAGTGACACACACAGTGACACACACACACTGTGACACACACACAGTAACACACACAGTAACACACAGTGACGTACCTGTGTGACGTGCTTGGCAGAGTCCCGCCCGTACATGACACACACACAGTGACACACACAGTAACACTAACACACACACAGTGACACACACAGTAACACTAACACACACACAGTGACACACACACACACACAGTAACACACACACACACAGTGTGACACACACAGTGACACACACACACACAGTGACACACACACACAGTAACACACACAGTGACGTACCTGTGTGACGTGCTTGGCAGAGTCCCGCCCGTACATGACACACACACACACAGTAACACACTAACACAGTAACACACAGTGACGTGTGTACCTGTGTGACGTGCTTGGCAGAGTCCCGCCCGTACATGACACACACACACACACAGTAACACACACACACACACAGTAACACACACAGTAACACACTAACACACAGTAACACACAGTGACGTGTGTACCTGTGTGACGTGCTTGGCAGAGTCCCGCCCGTACATGACACACACACACACACAGTAACACACACACACACACAGTAACACACACAGTAACACACTAACACACAGTAACACACAGTGACGTGTGTACCTGTGTGACGTGCTTGGCAGAGTCCCGTCCGTACATGACACACACAGTAACACACACACTGTGACACACACAGTGACACACACAGTGACACACACAGTGACACATACACACACACTGTAACACACAGTAACACACAGTGACGTACCTGTGTGACGTGCTTGGCAGAGTCCCGCCCGTACATGACACACACACAGTGACACACACAGTAACACTAACACACACACAGTGACACACACAGTAACACTAACACACACACAGTGACACACACACACACACAGTAACACACACACACACAGTGTGACACACACAGTGACACACACACACACAGTAACACACACACACACAGTGACGTACCTGTGTGACGTGCTTGGCAGAGTCCCGCCCGTACATGCGCAGCAGCGAGCCCCAGGTCTGCACGTGGGGGTGCAGCAGCTGCAGCACCTTCTGGGACGCCAGCTGCTTGCCCACGCGCTTGTTCTTACCTGCGGCGGCAGGGACACACACACACGTGTCTGTGTGTGTCACGTGTCTGTGTGTGTGTCACGTGTGTGTGTCACGTGTGTGTCACGTGTGTCACGTGTGTTACTGTGTGTCACGTGTGTGTGTGTCACGTGTGTGTGTGTGTCACGTGTCTGTGTGTGTGTCACGTGTGTGTCACGTGTGTTACTGTGTGTGTCACGTGTGTGTCACGTGTGTGTGTGTGTCACGTCTGTGTGTGTGTCACTGTGTTACTGTGTGTCACGTGTGTGTCACGTGTGTGTCTGTGTGTCACAGTGTGTGTGTCACGTGTGTGTAGTGTGTTACTGTGTCACTGTGTGTGTGTCACGTGTGTGTGTCACTGTGTGTGTGTTACTGTGTGTCACTGTGTGTCACGTGTGTGTGTCACGTGTGTGTCTGTGTGTGTCTGTGTGTGTGTGTCACGTGTGTGTGTGTGTGTGTACACTGTGTGTGTTACTGTGTGTGTGTGTCACTGTGTGTGTCACTGTGTGTGTGTACACTGTGTGTGTCACTGTGTGTGTGTGTCACGTGTGTGTGTCACTGTGTGTGTCACTGTGTGTGTGTGTGTCACGTGTGTGTGTGTCACGTGTGTGTCACTGTGTGTCACAGAGTGTGTCTGTGTGTCACGTGTGTTACTGTGTGTGTCACGTGTGTGTGTAGTGTGTGTGTGTGTACACTGTGTGTGTGTTACTGTGTGTGTGTGTCACGTGTGTGTCTCTGTGTGTGTGTCACTATGTGTGTCACTGTGTGTGTCTCTGTGTGTGTCACTGTGTCACGTGTGTGTGTCACTGTGTGTGTGTGTGTACACTGTGTGTGTGTTACTGTGTGTGTGTGTCACAGAGTGTGTCACGTGTGTGTGTGTGTGTCACACTGTGTGTGTGTCACTGTGTGTGTGTGTGTGTTACTGTGTGTGTGTGTGTCACTGTGTGTGTGTGTGTCACTGTGTGTGTCACTGTGTGTCACTGTGTGTTACTGTGTGTGTGTGTGTCACTGTGTGTGTGTGTCACACACAGGCAAAACAACCCCCTACCTCCTCGCGGTGCCGGACGGGCAACTCTGTCGTGGACAGCGCTGTGGGGGGAGATCCAATTTTGATTGGCTCCTCCCCTCATGGCGTCTGTGTCCACCACAGGGGCTAAACGGGGGCTCTGGACGGGTGCGAGGGGCTGGTAACCCCTCCACCTTCAATTAATTACCACAAAACCACGAATTAAACTGAAATATGTAACAACTAAGCTTGTGCCGGAGGCCCCGGGGGGCCAGGCCTCTATGACGTCTCCTGGCCAAACCCCAATTGGCGGAGCCAGGAGATTGAATACCTACCCTCGGGGCTACTCCAGAAACAACGAAAAGCCACTACGGGTGGCCACGTGGAATGTTCGAACGCTCACTGCAGAGGAGAGGCTGCCACTCCTCTGTCGGGAGCTGGACCGGTACCGCCTGGATCTATGCGGCATTCAGGAGGTCCGGTGGACCGGCTCTGGCTCCTGCCACCATGAGGGGTGGACAGTCCTCTACTCGGGGCAGCAGACTGCCAAACAACAGGGTATGGGTCTTCTTTTGAACAAAAGAATGAAGGGGGCGTGGGAGCGTGGCGGTGAGGTGTGGGAAGCTGTAAGCCCCAGGCTACTTTGGGCTCGCCTTCCCATCAACCGGAGGCGAGGAATGGTGGTCGTGGTTACTTATGCCCCCACCGAAGATGAACATCCGTGGAGGGATGCAGGCAAAGCCGATGAGTCAGATGCCTTCTATGACCTCCTGTCACAGGTGCTGGCTAAAGTGGCCCCTCGGGATAGAGTCATCATGTTGGGTGACTTCAATGCCCGAGTTGGTCATGATACTGGCACCTGGTCTGGAATGATTGGAGGGCATGGGCCAGATCAGCTCAATAACAACGGTAGGAGGCTGCTAGATTTTTGTGCAGCCCATGGGCTTGTAATTACCAACACGCTGTTCCGGCATCGGCGCATCCACACAACATCATGGATGCATGCCGGGTCCAAGCAAGAACATCTGCTGGACTACATAGTGACGGACCAGCGAATGCGAGCCCATGTCCTTGACACCAGGACCTACCGTGGAGCTGATCTGCCCTCTGACCATCGACTAGTCATCTGTAAGATGCGCCTGCCATTCTTCCACTCCGGTGGTGGGTGTACACCCAGGACCCCATTCCAACCTAAAGTGGCCTGGTCTCAGTTATCTGATGAAAGTTGCAAGCGAGAATTTCATCATCGCTTGTGGCTGGGATTGGCATCGTCCCCGACTCCTCCTGATGTCGAGGGTAAATGGGCGAGGTTTAGGACTGTGACTCATGCAGCTGCAATGGCTGCTCTGGGTACGCGGTCCAGACCTCCCCAGACACCCTGGATGACAGAGGAGTTGTTCAGGATGGTTGAGAAAAAGCGACAGGCCCACTGTCATCGGCTACAGAATCCCACGTCAGAGAATGAGGAGGCTTACCGCAGCCTTCGCTCGGAGGTTCGGAGAGCCGTGAGGCGCTGCAAGGATGGGTGGTGGTCGTGGGTTGCTGAGGAGATGGAGTCTGCCTCAGTGGCCCGTGATCACAAATCTCTATTTAACTCCATCAAAAAAGTAACCTGCAGCGCCACACCTATTACCATCATTAGGGGAAAAAACGGTGATCCAATTTCCGACCCCCAGGAACAGGTTCGCAGATTTGCTGAGCATTTCTGTGAGGTCCTGGGGGAGGGAAAATCCCTCAGCCAGGAAAACATCGTGGCACAAAGTGAGGATGACCCTGCTGAGGCTGCGGTGCCTCAAATATTGGATGAAGTCACCCCCTGTGAGTGGCTGGCTGAGGTGCCATCTGCTGAGGAAGTATTGAAGGCGATCCGGAGTCTGAGACCAGGAAAGGCAGCGGGCAGAGATGATCTCCCAAGCGAAATGCTGAGGGAGGGTGGCGTTTGTGCACAGACTGCCCTATATGACATCATAACAACAGTCTGGACCACTGGACGGGTTCCGCAGGATTGGAAGGATGCCCTGGTGGTCCCCCTTTTTAAGAAGGGGGACCGCACAGACTGTAACAACTACAGGGGCATCTCACTCCTCAGTGTGCCGGGAAAGGTCCTGGCAAGGATTATTCAGCATCGCCTTGCCAGGCACGCTGAGGAGAGGCTTGCGGAGCCCCAATGCGGTTTCAGGAAAGGGCGGTCCTGCACAGATGCCATATTTTCTGTCCGTCTGCTACAGCAGAGGTGTAGGGAATTCCAACAAGACCTACATCTCTGCTTTATTGACCTGGTCAAGGCCTATGATACCATCAGTAGGCCTGGGCTCTGGGTCGTTCTTCGTGCTTTTGGAGTACCTGACCCTCTGCTCACGATCATTAAGGACCTTCATGATGGTGAGCGGGCCCGGGTAAAACTACGTGGCCGGGAGTCAGAGCCATTACCTGTACATCTTGGGGTGCGACAGGGATGTCCTCTGGCTCCCACATTATTTAACATCTATTTTGACCACGTAGTTCGTGAAGCCTTCAATAGCTGTACCGGGGGAATCTCCATATGGTACAGATATAATGGGAGGCTAATCGATGCCCGGGTGCGGTCAAGGGATGGCTCCCTATTGCTCAACCACGTTATGTATGCTGACGATTTGGTAATAGCTGCTCATTCAGAGGAGGAGTTGGAGATGCTGCTGCTGAGACTGGAGCGTGCCACTAAGAGGTGGGGCCTTACCATCAGCCCCACCAAAACTAAGCACCTGCCTGGGTATTTTGTACCATCGGACACTCCACCCCCACAACTCCCAATCGGTGATGGGGCAGTTGTGGAGAGAGTGGAGAGTTTCCCATACCTGGGCAGTGTGCTTATGACTGGCTCCAGTTTAACAGCAGAGGTCTCACTCCGAATCAGTCGAGTGGCAATATCTTTTCATCGGTTGCGTAACGCTGTGTGGAAGCTACCTGGTCTGTCGCTCCGCACTAAGCTTCAGGTCTTCTCGGCCACGGTCATTCCCTCCCTTCTCTACGCTTGCGAAACGTGGACCCCCCTAATGGAACATCTTCGCCGGTTAGAAACATTTAGGCTGGCCTGCCTACGATCCATCCTGGGTTTAACCAGACTGGATTGTGTGAGGAGCTCACAAATCCTTGAAAGATCTGGGCAGGGTCCCATCGGTGAGCTCCTCCGGCAGGCAAGGCTGCGATGGCTGGGTCATGTAGCCCGCATGCCCAGCCACCGCATGCCGAAACAGCTTTTGTTTGGCAGGATTGAGGGGGCTAAGCGGGCGCGGCACGGGCTAGAGAAGAGATGGAGTGATGTGGTACAGGAGGACGTGGAGCTGAGTGGACTTGCCGATGACTGGTACCAGCGGTGTCAAGATCGGCCTCTGTGGAGGAGGCTCGTGAAGGATGCTACTGGGCAGTTGGAGGCAGTCGCCCTCCAACAACAACAGAGGGCGGAGGAGCGACGCTCACAACAGCGAGCGGAGCGCCGGGTGGCTAAAGCACAGCAGGTTGGCACAGTAGGGGGCACAGGTGGTGCATCAGCCAGTCATCTCAGTCAGTCGACCCGTGGCACCTGGATCTGCCCCGTGACCTCCTGCCAGCGGGCGTTCGACACTTCACGTGGCCTCAGGGTGCACATAGCCTGGCACAAGCGTCGTGGTGACGTCACCGCCACTTAGTGGCGAATGGCGGTTGTTGTTGTGTGAGTGTGGTGGTGAGTGTGGTGGTGAGTGTGGTGGTGAGGGTGGTGGTGAGGGTGGTGGTGAGTGTGGTGAGGGTGGTCTATGTGGTGAGTGTGTGGGTGAGTGTGGTGGTGAGTGTGGTGTTGAGTGTGTGGGTGAGTGTGTGGTGAATGTGGTGAGTGTGTGGGTGAGTGTGGTGGTGTGTGGGTGAGTGTGTGGGTGATTCTGATGGTGACGCTGTGGGTGAGTGTGAATGTGGTGAGTGTGTGAATGTGGTGAGTGTGGTGGTGCGTGTGGTGGTGAGTGTGGTGGTGAGGCTGTGGGTGAGTGTGTGGGTGAGTGGGTGGTGAATGTGGTGAGTGTGTGGGTGAGTGTGGTGGTGTGTGGGTGAGTGTGTGGGTGAGTGTGGTGGTGAGACTGTGGTTGAGTGTGTGGGTGAGTGTGTGGTGAATGTGGTGAGTGTGTGGGTGAGTGTGGTGGTGTGTGGGTGAGTGTGTGGGTGAGTGTGGTGGTGAGACTGTGGTTGAGTGTGTGGGTGAGGGTGTGGTGAATGTGGTGAGTGTGTGGCTGAGTGTGTGGTGAGACTGTGGTTGAGTGTGTGGGTGAGGGTGTGGTGAATGTGGTGAGTGTGTGGCTGAGTGTGTGGTGAATGTGGTGAGTGTGGTGGTGAGGCTGTGGGTGAGTGTGTGGGTGAGTGTGTGGGTGAGTGTGTGGGTGAGTGTGGTGGTGAGTGTGGTGGTGATGGTGGTGGTGAGTGTGGTCGTGAGTGTGGTGGTGAGGCTGTGGGTGAATGTGTGGTGAATGTGGTGAGTGTGGTGGTGAGTGTGGTTTTGGTGAGTGTGTGGGTGAGTGTGTGGGTGAGTGTGGTGGTGAGTTTGGTGGTGAGGCTGTGATTGAATGTGTGGTGAATGTGGTGAGTTTGTGGGTGAATGTGGTTAGTGTGTGGGTGAATGTGGTGAGTGTGTGGGTGAGTGTGTGGGTGAGTGTGTTGGTGAGTGTGGTGGTGGTGAGTGTGTTGGTGAGTGTGGTGGTGGTGGTGAGTGTGGTGGTGAATGTGGTGAATGTGGTGAGTGTGTGGGTGAGTGTGTGGGTGAGTGTGGTGGTGAGTGTGGTGGTGAGTGTGGTGGTGAGTGTGTGGGTGAGTGTGGTGTTGGTGAGTGTGGTGTTGGTGAGTGTGGTGAATGTGGTGAGTGTGTGTGGTGAGTATGGTGATGGTGAGTGTGGTGGTGAGTGTGTGGTGAGTGTGGTGGTGAATGTGGTGAGTGTGTTGGTGAGTGTGGTGAATGTGTGGTGAGTGTGGTGAGTGTGTTGGTGAGTGTAGTGGTGAGTGTAGTGGTGAGTGTGGTGGTGAGTGTGGTGAGTGTAGTGGTGAGTGTAGTGGTGAGTGTGTGGTTAGTGTGGTGAGTGTAGTGGTGAGTGTAGTGGTGAGTGTTGTTGTGAATGAGTGATTGTGTGATTGTGGTGGTGAGTGGAGTGGTGAGTGTAGTGGTGAGTGTGGTGAGTGTGTGGTGAGTGTAGTGGTGAGTGTAGTGGTGAGTGTAGTGGTGAGTAGTGGTGAGTGTAGTGGTGAGTAGTGGTGAGTGTAGTGGTGAGTGTAGTGGTGAGTAGTGGTGAGTGTAGTGGTGAGTAGTGGTGAGTGTAGTAGTGGTGAGTGTAGTGGTGAGTGTAGTGGTGAGTAGTGCTGAGTGTGGTGAGTGTAGTGGTGAGTGAAGTGGTGAGTAGTGGTGAGTGTAGTAGTGGTGAGTGTAGTGGTGAGTAGTGGTGAGTAGTGGTGAGTGTGGTGAGTAGTGGTGAGTAGTGGTGAGTGTAGTGGTGAGTAGTGGTGAGTGTGTTGGTGAGTAATGGCGAGTAGTGGTGAGTGTAGTGGTGAGTGTAGTGGTGAGTGTGGTGAGTAGTGGTGAGTGTGGTGAGTGTGGTGAGTGTGGTGAGTGTGTGGTGAGTAGTGGTGAGTAGTGGTGAGTAGTGGTGAGTGTGTTGGTGAGTAGTGGTGAGTGTAGTGGTGAGTGTAGTGGTGAGTGTAATGGTGAGTGTAGTGGTGAGTAGTGGTGAGTAGTGGTGAGTGTGGTGAGTGTAGTGGTGAGTGAAGTGGTGAGTAGTGGTGAGTGTAGTAGTGGTGAGTGTAGTGGTGAGTAGTGGTGAGTAGTGGTGAGTGTGGTGAGTAGTGGTGAGTAGTGGTGAGTGTAGTGGTGAGTAGTGGTGAGTGTGTTGGTGAGTAATGGCGAGTAGTGGTGAGTGTAGTGGTGAGTGTAGTGGTGAGTGTGGTGAGTAGTGGTGAGTGTGGTGAGTGTGGTGAGTGTGGTGAGTGTGTGGTGAGTAGTGGTGAGTAGTGGTGAGTAGTGGTGAGTGTGTTGGTGAGTAGTGGTGAGTGTAGTGGTGAGTGTAGTGGTGAGTGTAATGGTGAGTGTAGTGGTGAGTAGTGGTGAGTAGTGGTGAGTGTGGTGAGTGTAGTGGTGAGTAGTGGTGAGTGTGGTGAGTGTAGTGGTGAGTAGTGGTGAGTGTGGTGAGTGTAGTGGTGAGTGTAGTGGTAAGTGTGGTGAGTGTGGTGAGTAGTGGTGAGTGTGTGGTGAGTAGTGGTGAGTGTGGTGAGTGTAGTGGTGAGTAGTGGTGAGTAGTGGTGAGTGTGGTGAGTGTAGTGGTGAGTGTAGTGATGAGTGTAGTGGTGAGTGTGGTGAGTGTGGTGAGTAGTGGTGAGTGTGTGGTGAGTAGTGGTGAGTAGTGGTGAGTGTAGTGGTGAGTGTGGTGAGTGTAGTGCTGAGTAGTGGTGAGTATGGTGAGTAGTGGTGAGTGTAGTGGTGAGTAGTGGTGAGTGTGTGGTGAGTAGTGGTGAGTGTGGTGAGTGTAGTGGTGAGTAGTGGTGAGTGTGGTGAGTGTAGTGGTGAGTGTAGTGGTAAGTGTGGTGAGTGTGGTGAGTAGTGGTGAGTGTGTGGTGAGTAGTGGTGAGTGTGGTGAGTGTAGTGGTGAGTAGTGGTGAGTAGTGGTGAGTGTGGTGAGTGTAGTGGTGAGTGTAGTGATGAGTGTAGTGGTGAGTGTGGTGAGTGTGGTGAGTAGTGGTGAGTGTGTGGTGAGTAGTGGTGAGTAGTGGTGAGTGTAGTGGTGAGTGTGGTGAGTGTAGTGCTGAGTAGTGGTGAGTATGGTGAGTAGTGGTGAGTGTAGTGGTGAGTAGTGGTGAGTGTGTGGTGAGTGTGGTGAGTGTAGTGGTGAGTGTGGTGAGTGTGTGGTGAGTGTAGTGGTGAGTGTAGTAGTGGTGAGTAGTGGTGAGTGTAATGGTGAGTGTGGTGGTGAGTGTGGTGAGTAGTGGTGAGTGTGTGGTGAGTGTGGTGAGTGTGTGGTGAGTAGTGGTGAGTGTGTGGTGAGTGTAGTGGTGAGTAGTGGTGAGTGTGTGGTGAGTGTGGTGAGTGTAGTGGTGAGTAGTGGTGAGTAGTGGTGAGTGTAGTGGTGATTAGTGGTGAGTGTAGTGGTGAGTGTAGTAGTGGTGAGTGTGTGGTGAGTGTGGTGAGTGTGGTGGGTAGTGGTGAGTGTGGTGGTGAGTAGTGGTGAGTGTGGTGAGTGTAGTGGTGAGTGTAGTGTTGAGTAGTGGTGAGTGTAGTGGTGAGTAGTGGTGAGTAGTGGTGAGTGTAGTGGTGATTAGTGGTGAGTGTAGTGGTGAGTGTAGTGGTCAGTGTGGTGAGTGTGGTGAGTGTGGTGAGTAGTGGTGAGTAGTGGTGAGTGTAGTGGTGAGTGTAGTGGTGAGTAGTGGTGAGTGTGTTGAGTGTGTTGGTGAGTAGTGGTGAGTAGTGGTGAGTGTGGTGAGTGTGTTGGTGAGTGTGGTGAGTGTAGTGGTGAGTGTGGTGAGTAGTGGTGAGTGTAGTGTTGAGTATTGGTGAGTAGTGGTGAGTGTAGTGGTGAGTGTAGTGGTGAGTAGTGGTGAGTAGTGGTGAGTGTGTGGTGAGTGTAGTGGTGAGTGTAGTGGTGAGTAGTGGTGAGTGTGGTGAGTGTAGTGGTGAGTGTGGTGAGTGTGTGGTGAGTGTAGTGGTGAGTGTAGTAGTGGTGAGTAGTGGTGAGTGTAATGGTGAGTGTGGTGGTGAGTGTGGTGAGTAGTGGTGAGTGTGTGGTGAGTGTGGTGAGTGTGTGGTGAGTAGTGGTGAGTGTGTGGTGAGTGTAGTGGTGAGTAGTGGTGAGTGTGTGGTGAGTGTGGTGAGTGTAGTGGTGAGTAGTGGTGAGTGTAGTGGTGATTAGTGGTGAGTGTAGTGGTGAGTGTAGTAGTGGTGAGTGTGTGGTGAGTGTGGTGAGTGTGGTGGGTAGTGGTGAGTGTGGTGGTGAGTAGTGGTGAGTGTGGTGAGTGTAGTTGTGAGTGTAGTGTTGAGTAGTGGTGAGTGTAGTGGTGAGTAGTGGTGAGTAGTGGTGAGTGTAGTGGTGATTAGTGGTGAGTGTAGTGGTGAGTGTAGTGGTGAGTGTGGTGAGTGTGGTGAGTGTGGTGAGTAGTGGTGAGTAGTGGTGAGTGTAGTGGTGAGTGTAGTGGTGAGTAGTGGTGAGTAGTGGTGAGTGTGTTGAGTGTGTTGGTGAGTAGTGGTGAGTAGTGGTGAGTGTGGTGAGTGTGGTGAGTGTAGTGGTGAGTGTGGTGAGTAGGGGTGAGTGTAGTGGTGAGTATTGGTGAGTAGTGGTGAGTGTAGTGGTGAGTGTAGTGGTGAGTAGTGGTGAGTAGTGGTGAGTGTGTGGTGAGTGTAGTGGTGAGTGTAGTGGTGAGTAGTGGTGAGTGTGGTGAGTGTAGTGGTGAGTGTAGTGAGTGTGTTGGTGAGTGTAGTGGTGAGTAGTGGTGAGTGTAGTGGTGAGTGTGGTGAGTGTGTGGTGAGTAGTGTGAGTGTGTGGTGAGTGTAGTGGTGAGTAGTGGTGAGTAGTGGTGAGTGTAGTGGTGAGTAGTGGTGAGTGTGTTGGTGCGTGTGTTGGTGAGTGTAGTGGTGAGTGCGGTGAGTGTAGTGGTGAGTAGTGGTGAGTGTGGTGAGTAGTGATGAGTAGTGGTGAGTAGTGGTGAGTGTAGTGGTGAGTAGTGGTGAGTAGTGGTGAGTGTAGTGGTGAGTGTGGTGAGTGTGTGGGTGAGTAGTGGTGAGTGTGGTGAGTAGTGGTGAGTAGTGGTGAGTGTGTGGTGAGTGTAGTGGTGAGTGTAGTTGTGAGTGTGTTGGTGAGTGTGTTGGTGAGTGTAGTGGTGAGTGTGGTGAGTGTAGTGCTGAGTAGTGGTGAGTAGTGGTGAGTGTGTTGAGTGTAGTGGTGAGTGTGTGGTGAGTAGTGGTGAGTAGTGGTGAGTAGTGGTGAGTGTAGTGGTGAGTAGTGGTGAGTGTAGTGGTGAGTGTGGTGAGTGTGTTGGTGAGTAGTGGTGAGTGTGGTGAGTAGTGGTGAGTAGTGGTGAGTAGTGGTGAGTGTAGTGGTGAGTGTAGTGGTGAGTAGTGGTGAGTAGTGGTGAGTAGTGGTGAGTGTGGTGAGTAGTGGTGAGCAGTGGTGAGTAGTGGTGAGTGTGGTGAGTAGTGGTGAGTAGTGGTGAGTAGTGGTGAGTGTAGTGGTGAGTAGTGGTGAGTAGTGATGAGTGTAGTGGTGAGTGTGGTGAGTGTGTTGGTGAGTAGTGGTGAGTGTGGTGAGTAGTGGTGAGTAGTGGTGAGTGTGTGGTGAGTGTAGTGGTGAGTGTAGTGGTGAGTGTGTTGGTGAGTGTGTTGGTGAGTGTAGTGGTGAGTGTGGTGAGTGTAGTGGTGAGTAGTGGTGAGTGTGTTGAGTGTAGTGATGAGTGTGTGGTGAGTGTGGTGGTGAGTGTGGTGAGTAGTGGTGAGTGTAGTGGTGAGTGTGTGGTGAGTGTGGTGAGTGTGGTGAGTAGTGGTGAGTGTGGTGAGTAGTGGTGAGTGTGGTGAGTAGTGGTGAGTGTAGTGGTGAGTAGTGGTGAGTAGTGGTGAGTGTAGTGGTGAGTGTGGTGAGTGTGTTGGTGAGTAGTGGTGAGTGTGGTGAGTAGTGGTGAGTAGTGGTGAGTGTGTGGTGAGTGTAGTGGTGAGTGTAGTGGTGAGTGTGTTGGTGAGTGTGTGGTGAGTGTGGTGAGTGTAGTGGTGAGTAGTGGTGAGTAGTGGTGAGTGTGTTGAGTGTAGTGGTGAGTGTGTGGTGAGTGTGGTGGTGAGTGTCGTGAGTAGTGGTGAGTGTAGTGGTGAGTGTGGTGAGTAGTGGTGAGTAGTGGTGAGTGTAGTGGTGAGTAGTGGTGAGTAGTGGTGAGTGTAGTGGTGAGTGTAGTGGTGAGTAGTGGTGAGTAGTGTTGAGTAGTGGTGAGTGTAGTGGTGAGTGTGTGGTGAGTAGTGGTGAGTAGTGGTGAGTAGTGGTGAGTGTAGTGGTGAGTGTGTGGTGAGTAGTGGTGAGTAGTGGTGAGTGTGGTGAGTGTGGTGGTGAGTAGTGGTGAGTAGTGGTGAGTAGTGGTGAGTGTAGTGGTGAGTGTAGTGGTGAGTGTAGTGGTGAGTAGTGGTGAGTGTGGTGAGTGTGGTGAGTAGTGGTGAGTGTGGTGAGTGTAGTGGTGAGTGTAGTGGTGAGTAGTGGTGAGTGTGGTGAGTAGTGGTGAGTGTGGTGAGTGTGGTGAGTGTGTTGGTGAGTGTAGTGGTGAGTGTAGTGGTGAGTGTAGTGGTGAGTAGTGGTGAGTGTGGTGAGTAGTGGTGAGTGTGTGGTGAGTAGTGGTGAGTGTGGTGAGTGTGTTGGTGAGTGTAGTGGTGAGTGTAGTGGTGAGTAGTGGTGAGTAATGGTGAGTGTGGTGAGTGTGTGGTGAGTAGTGGTGAGTAGTGGTGAGGTGTGGTGAGTAGTGGTGAGTAGTGGTGAGTGTGTTGGTGAGTGTAGTGGTGAGTGTGGTGAGTGTGTTGGTGAGTAGTGGTGAGTAGTGGTCCATCAAAAAAAGTAACCTGCAGCGCCACACCTATTACCATCATTAGGGGAAAAAACGGTGATCGAATTTCCGACCCCCAGGAACAGGTTCGCAGATTTGCTGAGCATTTCTGTGAGGTCCTGGGGGAGGGAAAATCCCTCAGCCAGGAAAACATCGTGGCACAAAGTGAGGATGACCCTGCTGAGGCTGCGGTGCCTCAAATATTGGATGAAGTCACCCCCTGTGAGTGGCTGGCTGAGGTGCCATCTGCTGAGGAAGTATTGAAGGCGATCCGGAGTCTGAGACCAGGAAAGGCAGCAGGCAGAGATGATCTCCCAAGCGAAATGCTGAGGGAGGGTGGCGTTTGTGCACAGACTGCCCTATATGACATCATAACAACAGTCTGGACCACTGGACGGGTTCCGCAGGATTGGAAGGATGCCCTGGTGGTCCCCCTTTTTAAGAAGGGGGACCGCACAGACTGTAACAACTACAGGGGCATCTCACTCCTCAGTGTGCCGGGAAAGGTCCTGGCAAGGATTATTCAGCATCGCCTTGCCAGGCACGCTGAGGAGAGGCTTGCGGAGCCCCAATGCGGTTTCAGGAAAGGGCGGTCCTGCACAGATGCCATATTTTCTGTCCGTCTGCTACAGCAGAGGTGTAGGGAATTCCAACAAGACCTACATCTCTGCTTTATTGACCTGGTCAAGGCCTATGATACCATCAGTAGGCCTGGGCTCTGGGTCGTTCTTCGTGCTTTTGGAGTACCTGACCCTCTGCTCACGATCATTAAGGACCTTCATGATGGTGAGCGGGCCCGGGTAAAACTACGTGGCCGGGAGTCAGAGCCATTCCCTGTACACCTTGGGGTGCGACAGGGATGTCCTCTGGCTCCCACATTATTTAACATCTATTTTGACCACGTAGTTCGTGAAGCCTTCAATAGCTGTACCGGGGGAATCTCCATATGGTACAGATATAATGGGAGGCTAATCGATGCCCGGGTGCGGTCAAGGGATGGCTCCCTATTGCTCAACCACGTTATGTATGCTGATGACTTGGTAATAGCTGCTCAGTCAGAGGAGGAGTTGGAGACGCTGCTGCTGAGACTGGAGCGTGCCACTAAGAGGTGGGGCCTTACCATCAGCCCCACCAAAACCAAGCACCTGCCTGGGTATTTTGTACCATCGGACACTCCACCCCCACAACTCCCAATCGGTGATGGGGCAGTTGTGGAGAGAGTGGAGAGTTTCCCATACCTGGGCAGTGTGCTTATGACTGGCTCCAGTTTAACAGCAGAGGTCTCACTCCGAATCAGTCGAGCGGCAATATATTTTCATCGGTTGCGTAACGCTGTGTGGAAGCTACCTGGTCTGTCGCTCCGCACTAAGCTTCAGGTCTTCTCGGCCACGATCATTCCCTCCCTTCTCTACGCTTGCGAAACGTGGACCCCCCTAATGGAACATCTTCGCCGGTTAGAAACATTTAGGCTGGCCTGCCTACGATCCATCCTGGGTTTAACCAGACTGGATTGTGTGAGGAGCTCACAAATCCTTGAAAGATCTGGGCAGGGTCCCATCGGTGAGCTCCTCCGGCAGGCAAGGCTGCGATGGCTGGGTCATGTAGCCCGCATGCCCAGCCACCGCATGCCGAAACAGCTTTTGTTTGGCCGGATTGAGGGGGCTAAGCGGGCGCGGCACGGGCTAGAGAAGAGATGGAGTGATGTGGTACAGGAGGACGTGGAGCTGAGTGGACTTGCCGATGACTGGTACCAGCGGTGTCAAGATCGGCCTCTGTGGAGGAGGCTCGTGAAGGATGCTACTGGGCAGTTGGAGGCAGTCGCCCTCCAACAACAACGGAGGGCGGAGGAGCGACGCTCACAACAACGAGCGGAGCGCCGGGTGGCTAAAGCACAGCAGGTTGGCACAGTAGGGGGCACAGGTGGTGCATCAGCCAGTCATCTCAGTCAGTCGACCCGTGGCACCTGGGTCTGCCCCGTGACCTCCTGCCAGCGGGCGTTCGACACTTCACGTGGCCTCAGGGTGCACATAGCCTGGCACAAGCGTCGTGGTGACGTCACCACCACTTAGTGGCGAATGGCGGTTGTTGTTGTTGTTGTAGTGGTGAGTGTAGTGGTGAGTAGTGGTGAGTAATGGTGAGTAGTGGTGAGTGTAGTGGTGAGTGTGTGGTGAGTGTGGTGAGTGTAGTGGTGAGTAGTGGTGAGTGTGGTGAGTGTAGTGGTGAGTAGTGGTGAGTAGTGGTGAGTGTGGTGAGTGTGGTGAGTAGTGGTGAGTAGTGGTGAGTGTGGTGAGTGTGTGGTGAGTAGTGGTGAGTGTAGTGGTGAGTGTGGTGAGTAGTGGTGAGTGTGGTGAGTGTAGTGGTGAGTGTAGTGGTGAGTGTAGTGGTGAGTGTGGTGGTGAGTGTGGTGGTGAGTAGTGGTGAGTGTGGTGAGTAGTGGTGAGTGTGGTGAGTAGTGGTGAGTGTGGTGAGTGTGTGGTGAGTAGTGGTGAGTGTAGCGGTGAGTAGTGGTGAGTAGTGGTGAGTGTGTTGGTGAGTAGTGGTGAGTGTAGTGGTGAAAAACAACCCCCTACCTCCTCGCGGTGCCGGACGGGCAACTCTGTCGTGGACAGCGCTGTGGGGGGAGATCCAATTTTGATTGGCTCCTCCCCTCATGGCATATGTATCCACCACAGGGGCTAAACGGGGGCTCTGGACGGGTGCGAGGGGCTGGTAACCCCTCCACCTTCAATTAATTACCACGAAACTACGAATTAAACTTAAATATGTAACAACTAAGCTTGTGCCGGAGGCCCCGGGGGGCCAGGCGTCTATGACGTCTCCTGGCCAAACCCCAATTGGCGGAGCCAGGAGATTGAATACCTACCCTCGGGGCTACTCCAGAAACAACGAAAAGCCACTACGGTTGGCCACGTGGAATGTTCGAACGCTCACTGCAGAGGAGAGGCTGCCACTCCTCTGTCGGGAGCTGGACCGGTACCGCCTGGATCTATGCGGCATTCAGGAGGTCCGGTGGACCGGCTCTGGCTCCTGCCACCATGAGGGGTGGACAGTCCTCTACTCGGGGCAGCAGACTGCCAAACAACAGGGTGTGGGTCTTCTTTTGAACAAAAGAATGAAGGGGGCGTGGGAGCGTGGCGGTGAGGTGTGGGAAGCTGTAAGCCCCAGGCTACTTTGGGCTCGCCTTCCCATCAACAGGAGGCGAGGAATGGTGGTCGTGGTTACTTATGCCCCCACCGAAGATGAACATCCGTGGAGGGATGCAGGCAAAGCCGATGAGTCAGATGCCTTCTATGACCTCCTGTCACAGGTGCTGGCTAAAGTGGCCCCTCGGGATAGAGTCATCATGTTGGGTGACTTCAATGCCCGAGTTGGTCATGATACTGGCACCTGGCCTGGAGTGATTGGAGGGCATGGGCCAGATCAGCTCAATAACAACGGTAGGAGGCTGCTAGATTTTTGTGCAGCCCATGGGCTTGTAATTACCAACACGCTGTTCCGGCATCGGCGCATCCACACAACATCATGGATGCATGCCGGGTCCAAGCAAGAACATCTGCTGGACTACATAGTGACGGACCAGCGAATGCGAGCCCATGTCCTTGACACCAGGACCTACCGTGGAGCTGATCTGCCCTCTGACCATCGACTAGTCATCTGTAAGATGCGCCTGCCATTCTTCCACTCCGGTGGTGGGTGTACACCCAGGACCCCATTCCAACCTAAAGTGGCCTGGTCTCAGTTATCTGATGAAAGTTGCAAGCGAGAATTTCATCATCGCTTGCGGCTGGGATTGGCATCGTCCCCGACTCCTCCTGATGTCGAGGGTAAATGGGCGAGGTTTAGGACTGTGACTCATGCAGCTGCAATGGCTGCTTTGGGTACGCGGTCCAGACCTCCCCAGACACCCTGGATGACAGAGGAGTTGTTCACGATGGTTGAGAAAAAGCGACAGGCCCACTGTCATCGGCTACAGAGTCCCACGTCAGAGAATGAGGAGGCTTACCGCAGCCTTCGCTCGGAGGTTCGGAGAGCCGTGAGGCGCTGCAAGGATGGGTGGTGGTCGCGGGTTGCTGAGGAGATGGAGTCTGCCTCAGTGGCCCGTGATCACAAATCTCTATTTAACTCCATCAAAAAAGTAACCTGCAGCGCCACACCTATTACCATCATTAGGGGAAAAAACGGCGATCCAATTTCCGACCCCCAGGAACAGGTTCGCAGATTTGCTGAGCATTTCTGTGAGGTCCTGGGGGAGGGAAAATCCCTCAGCCAGGAAAACATCGTGGCACAAAGTGAGGATGACCCTGCTGAGGCTGCGGTGCCTCAAATATTGGATGAAGTCACCCCCTGTGAGTGGCTGGCTGAGGTGCCATCTGCTGAGGAAGTATTGAAGGCGATTCGGAGTCTGAGACCAGGAAAGGCAGCGGGCAGAGATGATCTTCCAAGCGAAATGCTGAGGGAGGGTGGCGTTTGTGCACAGACTGCCCTATATGACATCATAACAACAGTCTGGACCACTGGACGGGTTCCGCAGGATTGGAAGGATGCCCTGGTGGTCCCCCTTTTTAAGAAGGGGGACCGCACAGACTGTAACAACTACAGGGGCATCTCACTCCTCAGTGTGCCGGGAAAGGTCCTGGCAAGGATTATTCAGCATCGCCTTGCCAGGCACGCTGAGGAGAGGCTTGCGGAGCCCCAATGCGGTTTCAGGAAAGGGCGGTCCTGCACAGATGCCATATTTTCTGTCCGTCTGCTACAGCAGAGGTGTAGGGAATTCCAACAAGACCTACATCTCTGCTTTATTGACCTGGTCAAGGCCTATGATACCATCAGTAGGCCTGGGCTCTGGGTCGTTCTTCGTGCTTTTGGAGTACCTGACCCTCTGCTCACGATCATTAAGGACCTTCATGATGGTGAGCGGGCCCGGGTAAAACTACGTGGCCGGGAGTCAGAGCCATTCCCTGTACACCTTGGGGTGCGACAGGGATGTCCTCTGGCTCCCACATTATTTAACATCTATTTTGACCACGTAGTTCGTGAAGCCTTCAATAGCTGTACCGGGGGAATCTCCATATGGTACAGATATAATGGGAGGCTAATCGATGCCCGGGTGCGGTCAAGGGATGGCTCCCTATTGCTCAACCACGTTATGTATGCTGATGACTTGGTAATAGCTGCTCAGTCAGAGGAGGAGTTGGAGACGCTGCTGCTGAGACTGGAGCGTGCCACTAAGAGGTGGGGCCTTACCATCAGCCCCACCAAAACCAAGCACCTGCCTGGGTATTTTGTACCATCGGACACTCCACCCCCACAACTCCCAATCGGTGATGGGGCAGTTGTGGAGAGAGTGGAGAGTTTCCCATACCTGGGCAGTGTGCTTATGACTGGCACCAGTTTAACAGCAGAGGTCTCACTCCGAATCAGTCGAGCGGCAATATATTTTCATCGGTTGCGTAACGCTGTGTGGAAGCTACCTGGTCTGTCGCTCCGCACTAAGCTTCAGGTCTTCTCGGCCACGGTCATTCCCTCCCTTCTCTACGCTTGCGAAACGTGGACCCCCCTAATGGAACATCTTCGCCGGTTAGAAACATTTAGGCTGGCCTGCCTACGATCCATCCTGGGTTTAACCAGACTGGATTGTGTGAGGAGCTCACAAATCCTTGAAAGATCTGGGCAGGGTCCCATCGGTGAGCTCCTCCGGCAGGCAAGGCTGCGATGGCTGGGTCATGTAGCCCGCATGCCCAGCCACCGCATGCCGAAACAGCTTTTGTTTGGCCGGATTGAGGGGGCTAAGCGGGCGCGGCACGGGCTAGAGAAGAGATGGAGTGATGTGGTACAGGAGGACGTGGAGCTGAGTGGACTTGCCGATGACTGGTACCAGCGGTGTCAAGATCGGCCTCTGTGGAGGAGGCTCGTGAAGGATGCTACTGGGCAGTTGGAGGCAGTCGCCCTCCAACAACAACGGAGGGCGGAGGAGCGACGCTCACAACAGCGAGCGGAGCGCCGGGTGGCTAAAGCACAGCAGGTTGGCACAGTAGGGGGCACAGGTGGTGCATCAGCCAGTCATCTCAGTCAGTCGACCCGTGGCACCTGGGTCTGCCCCGTGACCTCCTGCCAGCGGGCGTTCGACACTTCACGTGGCCTCAGGGTGCACAGAGCCTGGCACAAGCGTCGTGGTGACGTCACCGCCACTTAGTGGCGAATGGCGGTTGTTGTTGTTGTTGTTGTTGTGTAGTGGTGAGTAGTGGTGACTGTAGTGGTGAGTAGTGGTGAGTGTGGTGAGTGTAGTGGTGAGTAGTGGTGAGTAGTGGTGAGTGTAGTGGTGAGTGTGTTTGTGTGTTGGTGAGTGTGTTGGTGAGTAGTGGTGAGTGTAGTGAGTAGTGGTGAGTGTGTTGAGTGTAGTGGTGAGTGTGTTGGTGAGTAGTGGTGAGTAGTGGTGAGTGTGGTGAGTGTGTGGTGAGTAGTGGTGAGTGTAGTGGTGAGTGTGGTGAGTAGTGGTGAGTGTGGTGAGTGTAGTGGTGAGTGTAGTGGTGAGTGTAGTGGTGAGTGTGGTGGTGAGTGTGGTGGTGAGTAGTGGTGAGTGTGGTGAGTAGTGGTGAGTGTGGTGAGTAGTGGTGAGTGTGGTGAGTGTGTGGTGAGTAGTGGTGAGTGTAGCGGTGAGTAGTGGTGAGTAGTGGTGAGTGTGTTGGTGAGTAGTGGTGAGTGTAGTGGTGAGTAGTGGTGACTGTAGTGGTGAGTAGTGGTGAGTGTGGTGAGTGTAGTGGTGAGTAGTGGTGAGTAGTGGTGAGTGTAGTGGTGAGTGTGTTTGTGTGTTGGTGAGTGTGTTGGTGAGTAGTGGTGAGTGTAGTGAGTAGTGGTGAGTGTGTTGAGTGTAGTGGTGAGTGTGTTGGTGAGTAGTGGTGAGTAGTGGTGAGTGTGGTGAGTGTGGTGAGTAGTGGTGAGTGTAGTGGTGAGTGTGTGGTGAGTGTGGTGAGTGTGGTGAGTAGTGGTGAGTGTGGTGAGTAGTGGTGAGTGTGGTGAGTAGTGGTGAGTAGTGGTGAGTGTGGTGAGTAGTGGTGAGTAGTGGTGAGTGTAGTGGTGAGTAGTGGTGAGTGTAGCGGTGAGTAGTGGTGAGTAGTGGTGAGTGTAGTGGTGAGTAGTGGTGAGTGTAGTGGTGAGTGTAGTGGTGAGTGTAGTGGTGAGTGTGGTGAGTGTAGTGGTGAGTAGTGGTGAGTGTAGTGGTGAGTGTAGTGGTGAGTAGTGGTGAGTGTAGTGGTGAGTGTGCTACGTACAGAGCCCCTGCACACTGTGCTTGCCACACGACATCACAAATTCACTCTTCTGGTTCTTGCCGGGGATCACTTGGAACTCGATGCTGGTGTCAGCCATGCCGTGGTTCCTGCTCACAACAACAACAACAACACACAGACAAAGCTCCCCCAGGTAGCCTCTAGCAGGGGCTGTAGGGGCCACCGTGAACCCCACCCACCCACCCACACGGTCACCCACCCACCCACCCACCCACACGGCCACCATGAACCCCACCCACCCACACGGACACCGTGAACCCCACCCACCCACACGGTCACTGTGAACCCCACCCACCCACACGGACACCGTGAACCCCACCCACCCACACGGTCACTGTGAACCCCACCCACCCACACGGACACCGTGAACCCCACCCACCCACACGGACATCGTGAAACCCACCCACCCACATGGACACCCACCCACCCACACAGACACCGTGAACCCCACCCATCCACCCACACGGTCACTGTGAACCCCACCCACCCACACGGACACCCACCCACCCACACGGACACCCACCCACCCACCCACACGGCCACCCACCCACCCACACGGCCGTCGTGAACCCCACCCACACGGACACCGTGAACCCCACCCACACGGACACCCACCCACCCACCCACACGGCCACCCACCCACCCACACGGCCACCCACCCACCCACACGGCCACCCACCCACCCACACGGCCACCCACCCACCCACACGGACACCCACCCACCCACACGGCCACCCACCCACCCACCCACACGGCCACCCACCCACCCACACGGTCACTGTGAACCCCACCCACCCACATGGACACCCACCCACACGGCCACCGTGAACCCACCGCTTGAGGCACTCGTTGAGTATCTGGTACGGAGAGAGGAGTCCAGCCTTGCTGGTGAGCTCATAGACGCGCGAGTCCTCAATGCTGATGTGGTTGAAGTACTGAGGGTGGGGGGAAGGGGTGGATGGGGGGGGAGTGGGTGGGTGAGTGAGTGAGTGTGTGGGTGAGGGAGTGGGTGAGTGGGTGAGTGGGTGAGCAAGTGGGTGAGTGGGTGGGTGAGTGGGTGAGTGGGTGAGGGAGTGAGTGTGTGGGTGAGGGAGTGAGTGGGTGAGTGAGTGAGTGGGTGAGTGAGTGAGTGGGTGAGGGAGTGAGTGAGTGGATGAGTGAGTGGGTGAGTGGGTGGGTGGGTGAGTGAGTGGGTGAGTGAGTGAGTGTGTGAGGGAGTGAGTGAGTGGATGAGTCGGTTAGTGAGTGGGTGGGTGGGTGAGTGGGTGGGTCAGACAGTGGGTGAGTGAGTGGGTGAGGGAGTGAGGGAGTGAGTGAGTGGGTGAGTGAGTGGGTGGGTGAGTGAGTGAGTGGGTGAGTGAGTGAGTGGGTGAGTGAGTGGGTGAGTGAGTGGGTGAGTGGGTGGGTGGGTGAGTGAGTGGGTGAGTGGGTGAGTGAGTGGGTGAGTGGGTGAGTGAGTGGGTGAGTGGGTGATTGAGTGGGTGAGTGGGTGAGTGAGTGGGTGAGTGGGTGAGTGAGTGGGTGAGTGAGTGGGTGAGTGGGTGAGTGAGTGAGTGGGTGAGTGAGTGAGTGAGTGGGTGAGTGAGTGGGTGAGTGAGTGGGTGAGTGAGTGGGTGAGTGGGTGAGTGAGTGTGTGGGTGGGTGAGTGAGTGGGTGAGTGGGTGAGTGAGTGGGTGAGTGGGTGAGTGAGTGGGTGAGTGAGTGGGTGAGTGGGTGAGTGAGTGAGTGGGTGAGTGAGTGAGTGAGTGGGTGAGTGAGTGGGTGAGTGGGTGAGTGAGTGGGTGAGTGGGTGATTGAGTGGGTGAGTGGGTGTGTGGGTGAGTGAGTGGGTGAGCAAGTGGGTGAGTGTGTGGGTGAGTGAGTGGGTGAGCAAGTGGGTGAGTGAGTGGATGAGTGTGTGGGTGAGTGTGTGGGTGAGTGAGTGGGTGAGTGAGTGGGTGAGTGTGTGGGTGAGTGTCTGAGTGAGTGTGTGGGTGAGTGGGTGAGTGAGTAGGTGAGTGGGTGGGTGAGTGTGTGGGTGAGTGTCTGAGTGAGTCAGTGAGTGAGTGGGTGAGTGAGCGGGTGGGTGAGTGAGTGAGTGTCTGAGTGAGTGGGTGAGTGTGTGGGTGAGCGGGTGGGTGAGTGTCTGAGTGGGTGAGTGGGTGAGTGTGTGGGTGAGTGTGTGGGTGAGCGGGTGGGTGAGTGTCTGAGTGGGTGAGTGGGTGAGTGAGTGGGTGAGTGTGTGGGTGAGTGGGTGAGTGAGTGAGTGGGTGAGTGTCTGAGTGGGTGAGTGGGTGAGTGAGTGAGTGGGTGAGTGGGTGAGTGTGTGAGTGGGTGAGTGTCTGAGTGGGTGAGTGTGTGGGTGAGTGTGTGGGTGAGTGTGTGGGTGAGTAGGTGAGTGAGTGAGTGGGTGAGTGTCTGAGTGGGTGAGTGTGTGGGTGAGTGAGTAGGTGAGTGTGTGAGTGAGTGAGTAGGTGAGTGTGTGAGTGAGTGTGTGGGTGAGTGAGTGTGTGAGTGGGTGAGTGAGTGAGTGGGTGAGTGTCTGAGTGGGTGAGTGAGTGAGTGAGTGTGTGAGTGTGTGAGTGGGTGAGTGTCTGAGTGGGTGAGTGTGTGGGTGAGTGTGTGGGTGAGTGGGTGAGTGAGCGAGTGTGTGAGTGGGTGAGTGAGTGAGTGGGTGAGTGTCTGAGTGGGTGAGTGTGTGGGTGAGTGGGTGAGTGGGTGAGTGTGTGGGTGAGTGTCTGAGTGGGTGAGTGAGTGGGTGAGTGAGTGAGTGAGTGTGTGGGTGAGTGAGTGAGTGTGTGGGTGAGTGTGTGGGTGAGTGTGTGGGTGAGTAGGTGAGTGAGTGAGTGAGTGTGTGTGTGAGTGAGTGAGTGTGTGAGTGAGTGGGTGAGTGTGTGGGTGAGTGAGTGTGTGAGTGAGTGTGTGAGTGTGTGGGTGTGTGGGTGAGTGTGTGGGCGAGTGAGTGAGTGTGTGAGTGAGTGGGTGAGTGTGTGAGTGGGTGAGTGTGTGGGTGAGTGGGTGAGTGTGTGGGTGAGTGGGTGTGTGGGTGAGTGGGTGAGTGGGTGGGTGAGTGTCTGAGTGAGTGTGTGGGTGAGTGAGTGAGTGGGTGAGTGAGTGTGTGAGTGAGTGTGTGAGTGGGTGAGTGAGTGTGTGAGTGAGTGGGTGAGTGTCTGAGTGAGCGAGTGTGTGGGTGAGTGTGTGGATGAGTGTCTGAGTGGGTGAGTGGGTGAGTGTGTGGGTGAGTGAGTGTGTGAGTGACCTCCAGGTCATCTGGCTCCTTGTCCTCCCCCTTCTGCGTCACGAAGTCTGGGATGAGGATCTGCAGAGTGGATCGTGCTGCCCACAACAGACAAAGGTCACCCACACAGCCCCGCACAGACAACGGGCAGGTGGAGTGCGTGGGCGAGTGGGTGGGTGAGTGGGTGGGTGGGTGGGTGAGTGAGTGGGTGGGTGGGTGAGTGAGTGAGTGGGTGGGTGAGTGGTATGGTGAGTGGGTGAGTGAGTGGGTGGGTGGGTGAGTGAGTGGGTGGGTGGGTGGGTGAGTGAGTGCGTGGGCGAGTGGGTGAGTGGGTGAGTGAGTGGGTGGGTGGGTGGGTGAGTGAGTGGGTGAGTGATTGCGTGAGTGAGTGGGTGAGTGAGTGAGTGAGCGAGCAGGTGAGTGAGTGGGTGAGTGATTGAGTGGGTGACTGAGTGAGTGGGTGAGTGATTGAGTGGGTGAATGGGTGAGTGGGTGGGTGAGTGAGTGAGCGAGCGGGTGAGTGGGTGCGTGATTGAGTGAGTGAATGGGTGAGTGGGTGGGTGGGTGAATGAGTGGGTGAGTGGGTGTAGTGGGTGAGTGAGTGGGTGAGTGGGTGAGCGAGTGGGTGAATGATTCAGTAGGTGAATGGGTGAGTGGGTGGGTGGGTGAGTGAGTGAGCGGATGAGTGTGTGGGTGAGTGAGTGAGTGAGCGAGTGGGCGAGTGAGTGGGTGAGTGATTGAGTGGATGACTGAGTAATTGAGTGGGTGAGTGATTGAGTGGGTGAATGGGTGAGTGGGTGGGTGGGTGAGCGAGCGGGTGAGTGTGTGAGTGAGCGCGCGGGTGAGTGAGCGAGCGAACAATTGAGTGGTTGAATGAGTGAGAGGGTGAGTAAATGAGTGGATGAGTGAGTGGGTGAGTAAATGGGCGAGTGATTGAGTGGGTGAGTGTTTGAGTGAGCGGGTGACCGATTGAGTGGGTGAACGAGTGGGTGAGTGGGTGAGTGAGCGAGCGATTGAGTGGTTGAATGAGTAAGAGGGTGATTGAGTGGGTGAGCGAGTGGGTGAGTGGGTGGGCGAGTGAGTGAGCGTGGCTGGTGAGCGTGGCTGGTGATGGTGAGCGTGTGTGGTGAGTGAGTGTGTGTGGTGAGCGTGTGTGGTGAGTGTGTGTGGTGAGTGAGTGTGGTGAGCGTGTGTGGTGAGCGTGTGTGGTGATGGTGAGCGTGTGTGGTGAGCGTGTGTGGTGATGGTGAGCGTGTGTGGTGAGCGTGTGTGGTGAGCGTGTGTGGTGAGCGTGTGTGGTGAGCGTGTGTGGTGAGCGTGTGTGGTGATGGTGAGCGTGTGTGGTGAGCGTGTGTGGTGAGCGTGTGTGGTGATGGTGAGCGTGTATGGTGAGTGTGTGTGGTGATGGTGAGTGTGTGTGGTGATGGTGAGCGTGTGTGGTGAGCGTGTGTGGTGATGGTGAGCGTGTATGGTGAGTGTGTGTGGTGATGGTGAGCGTGTGTGGTGATGGTGAGCGTGTGTGGTGAGCGTGTGTAGTGATGGTGAGCGTGTGTGGTGAGTGTGTGTGGTGATGGTGAGCGTGTGTGGTGAGTGTGTGTGGTGAGTGTGTGTGGTGAGCGTGTGTGGTGATGGTGAGCGAGTGTGGTGAGCGTGTGTGGTGAGTGTGTGTGGTGAGTGAGCGTGTGTGGTGAGTGTGTGGTGAGTGTGTGTGGTGATGGTGAGTGTGTGTGGTGAGTGTGTGTGGTGAGCGTGTGTGGTGATGGTGAGTGTGTGTGGTGTGTGTGTGTGGTGAGTGTGTGTGGTGATGGTGAGTGTGTGTGGTGAGTGTGTGTGGTGAGTGTGTGGTGAGCGTGGCTGGTGATGGTGAGTGTGTGTGGTGAGTGTGTGTGGTGAGTGTGTGTGGTGAGCGTGGCTGGTGATGGTGAGCGTGTGTGGTGAGTGTGTGTGGTGAGTGTGTGTGGTGAGTGTGTGTGGTGAGTGTGTGTGGTGAGTGTGTGTGGTGAGCGAGTGTGGTGAGTGTGTGTGGTGAGTGTGAGTGAGTGGTGAGTGTGAGTGGTGAGTGTGAGTGGTGAGTGGTGAGTGTGAGTGGTGAGTGTGTGTGGTGATGGTGAGCGTGTGTGGTGAGCGTGTGTGGTGAGTGTGTGTGGTGAGCGTGTGTGGTGAGTGTGTGTGGTGAGTGTGTGTGGTGAGTGTGTGTGGTGATGGTGTGTGGTGATGGTGAGTGTGTGTGGTGAGTGTGTGTGGTGAGTGAGCGTGTGTGGTGAGTGTGTGTGGTGAGCGTGTGTGGTGATGGTGTGTGGTGATGGTGAGTGTGTGTGGTGAGTGTGTGTGGTGAGTGTGTGTGGTGAGTGAGCGTGTGTGGTGAGTGTGTGTGGTGAGTGTGTGTGGTGATGGTGAGTGTGTGTGGTGAGTATGTGTGGTGAGTGTGTGTGGTGATGGTGAGCGTGTGTGGTGAGCGTGGCTGGTGATGGTGAGCGTGTGTGGTGAGT